>NC_045455.1:5152824-5313648 GCF_002776525.5 Piliocolobus tephrosceles
CACACACACACACACACACACACACACACACACACACACACACACAAAAATCATGGACAATATAAGACCATCTTCCTTGTAAAGGATTGTGACAACAATGCTAAGTTTTGTGCCACAAACATGACACAAAAGTAAGTATTACTATTCTAACATTGGCAACCCCAACTAAGAAAATTCCTGAATATTTAACACATCTTTACAAGATGGCCTATTTGAAGTTTTTATTCCATAGTACTTTAAGAACATCTCGAGTTCATTGCTGAGTCACTACTGAGTGCACTGACGTGTCATTAGCCACAAACCACTTCACGTAGTAACTTAAGTAAAAATATGTTGGCAATCATAATAAAGGAGCAAAAAAGCAGATTTGAAGATAAAATCCAGCCATTCTTTAAAATTACTTCTTTTTTTTGAAGTTAAAGATAGTGTCACTACATTTGAACCAAACACCCATCCTAAATACTACTAAAATAATTACATTTTTTAGGATATATACCATTGAAAATTTCTTTTTTGCAATTTAAAGAGAAAAATCACAGACTAGCAAGACTTCTATTTGTTCTAATAATTACTTTAAAATTAAGATAAAATGGTGTCTTTTCTTACTCAAAATATACTGGTAGTAAGGTGAAAGGATCTAAGATTATATTGAGAATTATCTCATAAAAATGAAGATATATGTTTTATTTATACCTTAAAGTCAAGAAACCGTTTTTAAATCTATTTCTTTTACTTTAAGCCTGCATCATTTTTATTACACACACACACACACACACACACACAGAGTGGCCAAAACCTGTAACTAGCAGTTTTATTCATGCTCAAAAATGTTGTTCAGTATGTCAATATACTGACATACCAGAGAGTTAAGTAAGTCAATAGTCTGTACATTAATTTATTCCTTACCATTAGCTGGGCTCAGCTTGTAAACACACATTTCCTCTCCCTAAGCAACCTCTTAGATATTCTTTGCTTGCTCTGCATGCTACAGCTTGTTCTGCATGCTACAGCAGAGTGCTGTGACAGCAACAGTTCGACTAGAACGCAATGACTGCTTTACCAGAAATCACTGTTGATCTCTTCCCTGATTTGTTATATAAATGCAGGTGCTGTGAGGTGATATGAAATCTATTGTAATACAAACACACACACATTGTCAACTGTCTGAGATCTGCCAAATCCTCACAGTATAGCCTCTTTTTTTGTATATGTTTTGTAGTGACCATTTATTTAGGTAGCAGAATTTGAAAGGTACTGACTCCTACTACCTTTGTGCAAGTTAATGTAGGTCTTGATTCTCTTCCAGCTAATTATCATTTTATAAGTTCATTCTGATGGCCCAGAAAGAATTTATTTTTAGAAATGCACCTTAAGAGCACCGCCGGGTGCACCTCAGTAGCAGACTTAAACACATCGTATACTTTCTGTATTTTCTTAGAATTTAAAAAGCAAACACATTTTAATTAATACCTATGTCAAAATCCATTTTACTTCCTTGAGTGCATATGAATTGATGTTATTACTGAGATCATATCTCTTGTAGAATCCTCTTGATAGTTTTGGTTATGGAATGAGTCAATAAAGCCATTCCCAAAAAGAAAGACCTCATAAAGAGACAGACTCCTTTTAACGAATACAAAAAAACATATAATCCTCCAAAGAAACAGGGTTATGTTTTATTGTTACTAAATTTTCAGTATTGTTTTTTTTGAGTAGAAATATTGGTACAATGTTTCATCTATCCTCTCTCTTACATCAACTTTATTAACATATTTATTTATGATATACAAAAACTTAATGGTGTTTTACATAATCATTTTCATCTATAAGTTAAGGCCATATACGGGTGGATCACGAAGTCAGGAGTTCGAGAGCAGCCTGACCAACATGGCTTTTTAGTAGAGACCAACCCTGTCTCTACTAAAAAAAAACAAAACAAAACTACAAAAATTAGCCGGGCACGGTGGAATCCCAGCTACTCAGGAGACTGAGGCAAGAGAATCGCTTGAACCCTGGTGGCAGAGGTTGCAGTGAGCTGAGATCATACCACTGCACTCCAGTCTGGGCAACAGAATGAGACTCCATCTCAAAAAGAAAACAAAAGAAAAAAAAAGCTATGGCCAATAATCTTTCAAAACAAAATGGAAATCTCCAGTCTCATAAAAGTTTAAATGGCATAAGCTTTCTTAATGTCAATGAGCAGTGGGTTAATGAAATGTCTCTTAGGATTTCTGCCAGTGACGAATGTAACATTTGCACTTCCAGAGTTATCCCAGGAATTTTAATAGTCCTGTCTTTATAGCTGCTTCTTGAAATTAAGTATAACGTTTGTATGAATCTGTGCCCCTCACTAACAAATAGATATAAACATATGTAGTAGCTTGTAGGCGACTATTTATATAGGGGAAAGCTAGTAGAGATATTTTCATAGAATTTTTCTGAAAAAGCATATAAATTACAGATAGTGACTTCTATAATATTTTCCTCCAGTCACAATGAGACTAGATCTTTCTTGGTCTCCTGAAACATAAAATTATGTATAATTTTTATTGGAAAACCCATCTTTAAAAATATATTTTAAATTAACATTTTATTTGAGGATAGTTTTAAACTTGAAAAGAAATTGTGACGATACCACAGAGCATTCCTATATACCTCATACCAGTGTCCTCAATTCCCAATTCTTACATTAGTGTGGTATAATTATTATAATTCATGAACTGCTACAGATACATTATCATGAACTGAAGTGTTCACTGCATGCAAATCCCTCTAGGTTTACATCTTATCTTATATCTGTCCCAGGGCCTCATCAGGATACTACATTATATCTCTTGGTCCTGTCTCCTTGGGTTCCTTTAGGCTGTGACAGTTTCTCAGATTGACTTTGCTTTTTATGACATTGACAGTTTTGAGGAGCCCTAGTGATGAATTTCAAAGACTGACCCTGAGTTGGGGTATTCATAACGTTTTCTTACGGTCGAACTGTGCCTGTGTGATTTTGGGAGAGTCCCACAGAGGTGGAATGCCATTCCCGTGACATCACATGAAGAGTATGTAATATCAGCATGACTCGCCACTCTTGAGGTTTCTGTCACCACCTGACTGACGTAGTCTTCATCAAGCCTCTCCTCTGAAAAGTCACTTGTTTTTCTCCCTTTCCGTATTGTAAACTCTGGAAAGAAGTAACTTGGAGCAGCCCATATTTCAGGAGTGAGGGTTTATGCTACAATTCTCTGAGGATGTAGAAGCTACATAATTATTTGGAAATCTTCAGCACAGTAGATTTGTGTGTTCTACTGCATTTATTTATATTATTAATGGATTAATATTTATTTCATATTTAAGTAATAATCCAATACTACTATTTTATCATGTTGCTTAAATCGTTCCAGTGTGAGCCACTGGTCTTTCAATTGGCTGTGAATTTCTTTGATGTACTCCTTAAAAAAAAAAATTTACTTCTCAAGTTTCAAGCACTACAAGCTGATGCAGGCTTGTCTTGTAAATTTCATGCAAGACCTAGATTCAGTCGTTTCTCCAAAAATTCCTGTTTTTGTTTGTTTTTTAATTGGAGAATTATACGGGGAGCCAAGATTTTGGAGGTCAATGTGTTCATTGCTATGAAAGTGTCATGGATTTGGGCTCTTTCAGCTGACAGGGGAGGGAAATATGTGTGTGTGTGTGTGTGTGTGTGTGTGTATTAACACACACACACACATATATATATATATACACACACATAAATATTTCTATGCATAACCATCTGTAACCCTATTAAGCTAAACATGAGTTCATACTGATATTGTCAACTCTAATCCATCACCACAGGAGTCACTTTAGCCTCCTCCCCTTGCTTATTTGCAAATTCCTGCTGCATCAATGAGAAAGCTGGCTCCCAACATCCATTTATATAATTGTCCACCTCCAGTGTACATGTGTGGCAGTATCAGAATTTTTTTTTTTTTTTTTTTTTTTTTTTTTTTTGAGAGGGAGTCTCACTCTGTCACCCAGGCTGGAGTGCAGTGGTATAATCTCGGGTCACCGCAACCTCTGCTTCCCGGGTTCAAGTGATTCCCCAGCCTCAGCTTCCTGAGTAGCTGGAATTACAGGTGCACGCGACAGTGCCTGACTTTATTATTATTATTATTATTATTTTTTTTTTTTAGTTTTAGTAGAGATGGCGTTTCACCACGCTGGCCAGGCTGGTCTCGAACTTCTGACCTCAAGTGATCAGCCCACCTTGGCCTCCCAAAGTGCTGGGATTATAGGCATGAGTCACTGTGCCCTGCCTAGAATTGTTAACTCATACCTCCACGAGAAGTAACTTTGCGGATTGAAGTAGAATGCTATGCAAAATGTTTGGCTTTAGGCTTACAGAGTCCACTCATTATCGGCACCTTTCTTTTTTCCATCCTCTTAAGCAAAAGTGTTTCATAGGTTTACAATACATTTAGATTCTCTTGTCAAATTCCGTATTCCATTTTTGGATCCCAGGACATCCTAAATGATTGTTTTTGTTTACATACATTAAGGTTCACATTTTGTTCTATAAGTTTCTTTTTTGTTCACAAAGGCAAGGTGTCGGGTATCCGCTATCACAGTATCATACAGAATAGTTTTACTGCCCTAAAAAATCCCCTAAGCTTCATTGACCTATTTGTCCTTCCTCTTTGATCTCCAAATCCCTGGCAACCACTGACATTTTTTTTACTATCTCTATAGCTTTTGCCTTTTCCAGAAGCCTTTTAAAACTGGCTTCTTTCACTTGGATGGCATATGCATTTAAGATTTATCCATGTCTGCTCAGGGCTTCTTAGCCAGTCCTGTTTTATTGCTGACTCCCGTTCCACTGCATGGATGATCCACAGTTTGTGTATCCACTTGTTTACAGAAGGACATCTTGGCTGCTTCCAAGTTTTGGCAATTATGAATAAAGCTGCTATAAATATTTGAGTATAGGCTTTTAAATGGACATAAGTTTTCAACTCATTTGTGTAAAAACCCGGGAACTTGATTGCGGGATTGTATTGTAAGACTATATTTAACTTTGTCAAGTGCTGCCAAGTGTCCCCAAAGTGGCTGTGCCATTTTGTTTCCACCAGCAGTGAATAAGAGCTCCTGTTGCTCCACATCGTTGCCTCTGAATGTCTTACTAGGTTTTGTTTGGCTTTGGTTTGTCTTTTAGTCACTGGAATGGGTATATGGTGGTACTGAGTCTTGTTTTAATTTACAACTGTCTAATAACAAACGCTACTGAGCCTCTTTTTGTACGCTTATTTGCCATCATCTATCTTCTTTGGTGAGGCGTCTGTTAAGATCTTCTGCCCATTCTTAACTGGGTTGTTTGTTTTCTTATTGTTGAAGCTTATGAGTCCTTTGTATATTTTAGCTATAAGTTCTTTCTGAGATAAATTCATAGGAACAGAGAATAAAGTGGTGGTTATTACAGGCTGAGAGTTGGGGGAATTCAGATGTTGGTCAAAGGACGAAAACCTTTAGCCAGATAGGAGGAATAAATTCAAGAGACTGATTACATATCACAGTGACTATACATTGTTAATAACAATAGATTGTATAGTTAAGGAATGCTAATATTTTAAGTGTTCTCACTGCAAAAATAAGTATGTGAGGTAATGCATGTTAATTAGCTTGATTTAGCCATTCCATAATGTATACATATATCAAAACGTCATGTTGTACACTACAAATGTATACAATTTTATATGTCAAAAAAAACCCTGCCAGACCAAAAAGAATTATTATCAGATACCTGTTTTATATATCATAGTCCAACTTATCAATTTTTCCTTCATGGGTTACAATTTTGATATTAACATATATATCAAAACTCATCACCAAATCACAGGTCACCTAGATTTTGCATGTGATTTTTTTCTGGAAGTTTTAAAGTTTTATATTTTACATTTAAGCCCATTACCCATTTTGAGTTAATTTTGGGAAAGGTTTAAGATGTGTTTCCACGTTCATTCTTTTGCATAGAGACTAATTGTTCCAGGACTGTTTATTTAAAAATCTACTTTTTCTCTTTTGCATTGCTGTTCTTCGTCAGTGATCACTGGACTGTATTTATATTGGTCTACTTGTGGGCTTTCTCCTTTGTTTCATTGATCTCTATGAAAACCTTCTATTCTTTCAGGAAAACCTGTGTTGATTATTGTAGTTTTATAATAAGCATTTTTAATGTAGCTTGTGGTTTCATTGATTTAATGTCTTTATGTTTTCCTATTTTTAATTTACTTCTGCTCCAATTACTATTATTTCTTCTGTTTGATTTAGGCTTTAATTGCTCTTCTTTCTCTAGTTTCCAAACGGGAAAGCTTAGATTATTGCTTTTACATCTGTCTTCTTCTCTGACACATGTATTTAATGCTATACATTTCTCTCTAAGCTTTGATTTTGCTTCATCCCACACATTTTGATAAGTTGTACTTCTGTTTTTATTTAGCTGAAAATATATTTTAAATAATCCTGAGACTTCTTTGGGCTACACGTACTTTTTAAGTGTGTTGTTTCATCTCCAAATACTTGACAAATTTCCAGAAACCTTTCTATTACTGATTTCTAGTTAACTTCATTGTGATCTGAGAACATATTTTGTATATTTGTTCTACTTTAAAAATTTTAAGGTAGTTTTATTGCTCAGGAGACAGTCTATCTTGACATGAATTATTCATGTGACATTGAGAAGAATATGTGTTTTGCTGCAGTTGACTGGAATATTCCGTAAATGTTAATTCAATAGAGTTGACTTCTGCTGCTGTTCATGAAAGTGGACATTTATTCACTTTTGCCTGTTTGATCCATCAATTCCTGAAAAAAGGGCAGTGCTGTCTACAGTTATAATAGTGGGTTTGACTATTTCTCCTAAAATTAATATAGCTTCTCTGTCTTTTGATTAATATTGGCATCATAGATCTTTTTTCATTTCCATTTATCCTGTCTGCATCTTTACATTCAATGTGGTTTTCAAGTAGACAACCTAGAGTTGGGTCATATCTATTTATCAGTACCAGTGATCTGTGTCTTTTAATTGGTGTGTTTAGACTACTCAATTTGGAGCAATTATTGACATAGTTGTGTTAATCTCTGTGTTTGTAACTATTTTCCATGCATTACATTGGCTCTTTGTTTCTATTTTCTCTTCCTCTTCTGCCACCATTGATTTAATTGAGCATATTATATGATTCCATTTCATATCCTGTCTTAGCATGACAATTATACTTCTGAAAAATTTTTACTGGTTGTTCTAAAGTTTCATATATATATATATATATATATTTTTTTTTTTTTTTTTTAGGTGGAGTCTCGCTCTGTCGCCCGGGCTGGAGTGCAGTGGCCGGATCTCAGCTCCCTGCAAGCTCCGCCTCCCGGGTTCACGCCATTCTCCTGCCTCAGCCTCCCGAGCAGCTGGGACTATAGGCGCCCGCCATCTCACCCGGCTAGTTTTTTTGTATTTTTTAGTAGAGACAGGGTTTCACCGTGTTAGCCAGGATGGTCTCGATCTCCTGACCTCGTGATCCGCCCGTCTCGGCCTCCCAAAGTGCTGGGATTACAGGCTTGAGCCACCGCGCCCGGCCTCCAATATATATTTTTAACTAATCCAAGTCTACCTTCAAATGACACTATATAAATTCACATGTAGTGCAAGTATCTTACAACACAGCGTTCCCACACCCTCCTCTGTACCCCCTATGATATTATAGTCATTAGTTTTACTTACCCTTATGCTATAATAACCCAATATATTGTTATCATTACTTTAAATAGTCATTTTTAGATGAATTTAGAATAAGAAAAACAAAAGTTGTGTGGAGTTATTTTTTGTCTCTCTCAATGTTCTCTATTCTTCATGTAGTAAAAGATTCTGACCTATACAATTTTCCTGTTTATGTTTTTAATAACTTATTTTAACATTTCTTGCAAGGCTGGAGGTCTGCTGGCAATGTATCGGCTCAACTTTCGTTTGTCTGAGAAAACTTTATTCTTTTTCACATGTGAAGGATAATTTTACTGGAAATAAAAATGTATGTTGGCAGTGTTTCTTTTTAGCATTTTAAGTATTTCACTCCACTCTTCTTGCTTTCATGATTTCTAGAGAGAAGATCATTGTGATTCTTTTTTCTTCTATAAATAAGGTATGTTTTCCTGCCTAGTTTTTTCCAAGATTTTCTCCTTTTGTTTGGTATTCAGCATTTCAAATATGCTATACTTAAGTATAGCTGTTTTTTTGGTTTTTCATTGTTTGTTTTTTATGTTTATCTTGCTTGTTCTCTGAGCATCCTGGATCTATGTGGCTTTGTATCGGTCATGAATTTCAGAAAGCTTTTGGCCATTATTAAACCAAATATGTCTTTGGCTTTTTTCGTTTTTAAATTTTTTTTTTTTTTAGTTGATACAAAATAGAGGTACACATTTGGGGAGTATATGTGATAATGTTATAAATTTATATAATTTTTAAGGATCATATCAGTATATTGGGATATCCATCATCTTAAATATTGTCTTTTCTTTATGCTAGATATACATGATAGATTACTGTAAATTACAATCACCCTACTAATCTATCAAATACTACATCTTATTTCTTCTATCAAAGTGTATACTTATTCTCTTTTCTAGTACTCCCATTACACATGTCAAACCTTTTCAAATTACTGCACAGTTCTGTTGTTTCCTGTCACTGTGTTCTTTTTGCATTTCAGTTTAGAAAGTCCTGTTGGCTGTCAGAGGTGGCCCGCTGTTCCTCGCCTAGGTCCAGTCTGCTAAGGAGCCCATCAAAGGCATTCTTCATTTTTGTTGCAGTGCTTTTGATTTATAGAGTTTCCTTTGGTTTCTTTAGTAGAGTTTCCATCTCTTTGCTTACAATGTTCATCTGTTATGTAAGTTGTCTACTTTTTCTCATTAGAATCCTCTGTATATTAATAATATTTTAAATCTCCTGTCTGATAATTTTAATATCTGTGTCATACCTGTGACTGGTTCTGATGCTTTTTTAAATATCTTCAAACTGTGTTTTCCTTGCCTTTTGACATGTCTTTTAATTTTTCACTAAAAGCCAGATATTAGGTATTACTAACTGAGGTCATTAGGTCTAGGAAGTGAGAGTCTATTTTGATCTGGCTAGTAGCTGGGCTGTGTTTAATGTCTGCTGTAACTCTAGGAGCCAGAGGCTTCCAATATTTCTTTATTTTTGTCTCTCTCTTTACTTTGTGCTTCCAGGTACTTCTCTGCAAAACATGTGTTTTATGGATAAAAGGATTTTATCCATAAAAAGGACCTCTCTCAGATCTTCCTTGTGGGAACCTGGTGAGTTCCTTGTGAGAAACTCTATCGTTTTACCCGGAGGTAAAACCCATGAAAATGTGGCGCCCCCTAAGACTGTGGCCCCCAGGGTTTCCTCACTCCATACTAGTCTGCACTCAGCCTCCGGCAAGTCAAGACATTGCCATTTAAATATTCCTACCAGTATACGGCTCCTGTGCTTCCACTCCAGACCATCTGCATCCCCTCAGATTTTAGAGCTGATAGACTTTTTCTTACAAACTTAGTACTCTCATAGGTCCAACAAACATCACCGATTTTCAATCAGTTCAGATTTGTTCTTGTTGTTAAGACAGGAATGACAATTAGAAGCTGATTTGAAATTAGAAAACTTACAGATTTAGTTTTTCCAGTGACACTTTATTGCTTATCTTCTAAAATCTAATATTATGGTTCTAATCACTGTTAATATTAAGTAAGCATTTTTATGATAGATAGAATAATTTTCCACCACAGATTCTAGTGATGGTAAGGTTTAAATAGCAGCAGATTTATAAAATCAAAAACTAAAAACCAAAAGGCTCTTTGTCTTCAAAGGCCACTAACAGCATAGGAGGCTGAATAGCCTCTTCCAAATTTTTACCATTCAGGCCAAAATATATGAATGTGGGTAAAAAATGGGACGTTTGCCCAGTTTCCTTCTATGGTCAACTTGCCTTAAGATCAAGTGAGATACATGAAGTAAGATCATCAATGAAATGAAAATGCATTCACTGATTTCACCACGAAAGTATCAAAAGTGTCCATGGCCAAGGTCATTTGAAAGGTTCCAGTGGGCTTAAGTCAGACTGTCTGGATTGAGAACTGTCTGGGAGCTGCTAACTGGGGTCAGCAGAACCATACTGTTCTTCAGAGAAGCTTCAGTGTAAACGTGAGAGGAACAATAAAGCACAACTAAAGAAACAAGTTTGATTATTTTTTCTTTTTTTAACTTAATGAAAGATACTGGGACATAAATATGAACTTAAAGGGAAAGGCTAACAGAATGACTGAAAACCAGGGAGGAATAAGGAGAAATCCTTGGAGAGGTGACTATGAGTAGAATTTAGCAAGTATGTGAAAAGACTTAGCTTAAAAGGAGAATGAACACCTCTTTAAGGATGAAAAAAAGGCAGCAAATAAATAGGAAAAAAATCAATCGTTTGTTAGTAGGAAGTTGAAGGCATTCAAGCCTGAAGACTTCAATTTTCTCAGTGCAGTCAAAGGCAAGATCAATTGACGAGAAAGAGATTAAATATTGTATGTGTGGTCATTTACATGAAAAGTTGATATTCAGGTGCTTGGCCAGGATTTTCTACCACAGTTCACATAGGAAAGTTAGACTTACCTTGAACCATTTAAATGTATACTTATTTTCTACGAAGGGGCATCACCTGACAAGAACAAGGGCAGCTTGTGCATTGATATGTAAGAAACTGAAGTGATGAAAAGGGCAATTTATAACCAAACTGTAAACAATTTTATGTAGTAGTATTTAACCTAGGAATTGTCTAAACAACTAATTAGTCAAACTTTGGAATGATTGGATTTTGATCTATCAATGTAAGCCACCTCATATAAAGTAAGCCATATGTCTGTGAAATGTTTACTGTTTCAGCTATGACAGAATGCTTTGGTTCCAGCAGTTGCCTGCAGCACCCATTAAAATGATCTAGTTTCACCTTGTCCATTACTTACAGAACAGGGCACACGCCACCCTACAGGCAAAGACGTTACTAATCAGATGCTCAAACACAAAAGGCCGAGAATTAAGAAAATGTTCCCTTCAATTTCCAGTAATCAATCCATTGTTACTGAAGTAAAAGAGTGATAACGTCACTGCCGAGCCTCACTCAGCAAATGACTATACATTGGCTAATATTTCCTCCTACAACTTCTGATTTCAAGCAGTGAAAAAATCTTTAAAGAGCTCCTCCTTGTACGTAATAGTAAGAATTCAGCAATCTGATATTCCCTATCACCCTTTTCAAAATCAAAACTACTTAAAATAATATTTTGTTCTTTAGTTCTTTAGTGTCAATTTCTTGAAAGTATGTATGATGGATATTCTTTACAGTAAAATTTAGTGAATGATTCCAGGACACGCGAAGTATCCAATGACTTCCACCCCAAATTTTTCAATAAGAACAAGGTAAAAGCCTGAGAAGATGAGTCAGTAACATTGGTGACCATTTTCCTAAATACAAGCAACATAAGGTGGTTTACGTAATTTAAAGAAATTAATACCCCTTTAAAGTAATTCATACCAACATAAAAGTATTTTGTTTCTTATGGTTTGAAATGCACCTATTAAAATGTGCCTATTTGTCACAGCTTTAGAATTGCTAACTGTACAGAATAGCTTAGCAACTGTGGCCACTTTATAAAATTAAATGTTAAAATTTAGATCTGGCATGCTGAAGACAAAATGGAAACCTTTTATCTAAAATCGTATCAGAAAAGAAGTGAGAATTGAGCAATGCTATTCAGAGACCATTCCCTATAAAAACCACATGATCCAAAATAGCAAAGAAAAGTCCATTGTTCCTCTCTCAGCAAGCAAGTGACTGAGCAGATCCGAGATTTTACAAGCATTTAACTCAGGGCATAGCTGCATTGTTTCAACATCTTAGAAATTAATACATATAAATATGCATATGTTGAAATAAACATGAAGTCAAGATTTTTAACAGAATAAATCACTTTCAGCTTTGTGAATTTAATCTTGAATAACAAAAAGGCTTCTCAATCTGAGAATAAGTAAAATACCTTGCAATTTTTTTTTTAAACAAGAAAAACACATTTGAGTTACAGAACATTGGTGCTTGGATGTGGTGCAAGTTAGAGAATAATTTAAAAATTAAATTATATAAACTATAAAATAAAAATTATATGTTTGAGATGCTCAAATAATAAAAATGCAAATGAAAAAAATTCTTATTTGTAATTATAATACATAATCATATAATTAAGTACATATAAAAATTATCATGCATTAAAACATCATTTTGGGGGAGCCAAAACATTTGTATTTGGGATTTCACACCACTGCCAACCTCTCTGATATCAGATTTTATATAACAATAAGGATTAGGGCTGGGCGTGGTGGCAGACATCTGTAATCCCAGCACTTTAGGAGGCTGAGCTGGCTGGGTCACGTGAGGTCAGGAGTTCAAGACCAGCCTGGCCAACATGGTGAAAACCCATCTCTACTAAAAATACAAAAAATTAGCTGGGTGTGGTGGCATGCGCCTGTAGTCCCAGCTCTTCAGGCAGCTGAGACACAAAAATTGCTTGTACCCAGGGGACGGAGGTTGCAGTAAGCCAAGATCATGCCACTGCATTCCACCTTAGCAACAAAGTAAGATTTTGTCTCAAAAACAAACAGATAAGGAAACAATCAGGATTATAAGTTTATTGCTTATGGCACAGAAGCACTCTTCATACGCAATGAGATAACATAGCTAGGAATCTGCAAAACCCTATTCAACAGTATGATGTAAATTATGAGGCCCTCTTTTGCTCAAATTGTGAAAATGTAGAAACCCATCACTTTTTGGCTCACTCCAATTCCTAAAGTATATTGGGCTTCAATGACTTCTATTTCATACTTAAAACTCAGAAAAGTGTCAATAGTTTTGTTTAATAATAAGTACAGTTGATTCTCATTCCTCTTGCATTCCATATTTGCAGATATACTTACTTGGTAATATTTATTTGTAACCTCAAAATAATTTCTCATGGCACTTTTGTGATAATTCATAAACCTGAACAGAATGATGAAATTTAGTCAGCCAAGGTTCACATTCACAGCTGAGATCAAATAATACACCCTTTTTGAAGTTAAAAAACTGCCTGTTGATTCAGCTCTCATAGAATGAACAAGTATCCTTTTTGTGGTCTTTGTAGTGCCATTTTTTTCCACATTTTTGAGCTTTTAAAGGTGGCCCCCAAGTGTACTGCTGAGGTGCTATCCAGTGTTCCTGAGAAGGCTTTGATCTGCTTTAATGAAGAAACTACACGTGTTAGTCTTCATTTGGAGTGAGTTACAGCACTCACTTAATTAGTTCAATGTTAAAGAAGCAATATTATATATTAAATAAGGTACCTGCAAACAGACACAAAAAATTTGGTGATATGCTGCTCTGTTTATGAAAATATTGTGACCAGGGATTTGAAGGAACCCAACCTTGTATTTCCTCTAGGAGCAAAGCTCAGTAGTTGCTAACTCTGTGTTCATAATGACTCTGTAACTACCTTAAATAAGGAGAATCTACTCTGTGATTTTTGTTTGTTTGTTTGTTTGTTTTGTGAGATGGAGTCTCGCTCTGTAGCCCAGGCTGGAGTGCAGTGGCACGATCTTGGCTCACTGCAAGCTCCGCCTCCCAGGTTCATGCCATTCTCCTGCCTCAGACTCCTGAGTAGCTGGGACTACAGGTACCTGCCACCATGCCCAACTAATTTTTTTGTATTTTTAGTAGAGATGGAATTTCACCATGTTGCCAGGATGGTAGATGGTCTCGATCTCCTGACCTCGTGATCTGCCCACCTCGGCCTCCCAAAGTGCTGGGATTACAAGCATGAGTCACCATACCTGGCCTTCTACTCTGTAATATTTCTTAATATTCTTCCCCAATTTTAAATAATCAAGTGAAAAAGCTGTGTTTTAAAAATAAATGTATGATAATATTACAGTGAAAATCATATTATTAGCCCACTTAGGGACTCTTAGCTCTGAAGGAATTACAAGCAATATAGCACCAGATCAGAGTGGTCAGGGGTCCAAGTTCTGATGCTGGCCTTTATGGGATCAAATCTTGCCTCTATGACTAATGCTATCTGGCCTTCAGCATGCATATTTGCCTCGTTTCTGAATCAGTAGCCTCAGCTACATAAAGCAGAAAATGCTGACACCTTCATAATAGAATTCTGTGATAATCAAGGAAGTTACTAATTGTAAAGCATGTGAAAAATGCCTGCTGCATAGGGAAGGCCACATAAAAGTTAATTATTAGTATCTGCTAGAGTTTTCATTCACAGTAGCTAAGCCACCTCCAAAACAAAACACATTTGTGGCTCAATTCAAGTAGCACTGTTCTAGTGCTGTTAAGTAGACGATGCCCCCTCTCCACACACACGCACATGTCTCTCCTTAGCAACTCACAATAAATCATCTCACACATCAATAAAATTACTTTTATAGATAACTTCCTGGATAACTTGAACAATGTGGCTTGAATATATCTTTCATTCATTTTTAAACCCAATCGTCTGCCATTCACTCTATTCTAACCTTCTCTATCTCAGCAAATAAAAATTACAATGTCAACTTTCCAGGTTTCAGGCCAAAAAAGTGGAAGTCATCTGTGACTCCTATTCTTTCTCTCCACACTAAATCCAATCACACAAAATATGGACAACTCTGCCTTCAAAATCCTGTATATCCAGATGTCAACCACTTTTTGCCACCTCCACCACTTGTAGTCTGGACAACAGATACCTAAATGTTCCCTGTTCTTCTCAGTTGCAGAATTTCAACAGAGCAGCAAATGTGATCCTCTTAAACTTAAGCCATCACATCACTTCTTTCCTTACCTCCTTCTCCCCAAGGCTTCCCTAATCACCTAGGGTAAAAATAAACTCTCAAGTCCTTGCAAAGGCTTGACCTCACCCTGCCCTTCTGAGTTCATCTATCCCCCAACCCCCTGTCACTTCACTGCAGCTGTGCTGGTCTCCTTGCTGTCCCTCCAATACACAGACCCTGCCACATAGCTTTCTATGTACCATCTTCTGTGGCAGGCACACTTGCACCCACGCATCAACGTAGCTCCTGGCTCATACGTCACCTTTTTCATGAAGCCATCCTTAATACTCTGTTCCTTTCTTCCTGACCTTTCCAACACCTCTTACTAGTTGATATACTATAAATTTTAGTCATTTATGTGTTTCATCTGATTTTCCTTAATAGAATGTAAGCTCTAAAAGGCAGGGTTTTTCCTGCTTGTGCTCACTGCTGACTCCCTTGAGTACACACAGACAGCTACCACAGATTTAATATGTGAATCAATGCTGCGCAGTCTCTCTGGCCCATCATCTAGCTCTGAAAAATGGAAAGAAGATGGAGCATGCAGCCTTCAACACTGGACAATAGCATTTCATCTGGCGAGTAAAATACATTTCTCTTTTGAGGTTATTGGCAGGAATGTATTTTTACAGTAATTAGAATTTTTGTGACAACATATTTTATCAACATTTATTTAGAGTAAATTGCTTCTGCGGATGGATACTTAGGCTGGCTGTAACATGGTATGAATACAGCTACTCAGATTTGCTTAATCCATTAATCAAATTTCCCAGGGGTTCATTTGATTAATTGCATTGTTTGTTTTCACCATTACTGTAGAGTATAAAATATCTTCTCATTCACCGTGCAGCATCTAAAACCTAACAGTCATTCAGTAAATATTTAGTAAATGAAGGAATGAATAAACAAGTTGTAATTTCCCTTAGGGCAGGCCTTATGTTCATACATAATTGGTGATCACTCATATTTATTAGTTAAGTGAATGAAGATGATGATCGGTTAGTAGAAGTCATTGAATGAGGGCCACTAACAGATATATTCCTTTGTATATTACGTTGGATTGTTCTACATTGTGAGAAACAGGGCACTGCTGAGCCATGAAAATATTGCTAATAATTTGAAAATTCTAGATTAACTCTATGATCATCCATGAAATACAACTAGATTTTTTCCCCCTCAATTCTGTTTGGTAAGGAAAAGCAAACTCATCAGATATTGAGATAATTTGTGTGCTAAAGCAAGCACTTGTAATGTAAGTGTAGAACACGTGAGGTGAAGAAATCTAGAATATGTAAAAGGATGGATGTGGTTACATGACAGCTTTTATTACATATGAGTTAATATTGTCAATATTTTTCAGGCAGAATTCCAAAAACTGGCCTGCTTTCATTCATTCATTGATTCATATACTTAGCTTGAGAGATGATATTCAAGCACACACTAAGCATCTATCAAGTGCTAGGCACTGTTTTAAAAAACAGCAATGCATGCACGCGCTACTTCTGTGACTTGCTAGAAGCTAATTATTTATTAAATGTCTAACCTGAAGCTAGTGTTAGTTAGATAAAGAAATAATGAATATACATCAAATTGTTCCAGGCAGAAGAGATGTTTATTTTAAAGGCAACTGGTCATTACTGCGATTGAGTTGTTGCCATGGGAACAACTAGGAGTTACAGAAACTGTATCTCACAAGAACAAAGAGAAAAATAAGTCATTATTTAAACAAGTACAATATTCATAATGGGATGAAATATCAAGGAACACAGATAATGTAATGGTAATCTTAACAGTAAATGTGGGCACGTATCAAAGAATAGGAAGATAAAATAAAAGTACAGAGAAGGAGTGTCTAGAACTCTCTACATCCTAATGAACTTAGCGCTGAGTCAGACAATGACGGGAGGGTATTCCTAGTTAGGACAATAATATAATACTTCTCCAAATTGTTCCCCTTTTTCTAAACATTCATTTAGGAGACCAGGATTGGTGCCATTTTTAAGTCAAGTTTCCTTTGGAAGATGCTGCTTAGCCTCAACATGAAGAAGGCTAATGTCTATTACCTCAGTTACACAAGGAGTCACAAGAAAGGTCTGAGTAACTTGCCAGTACGTCTAATTTATTCTTATAATTATGTTGTTATTCCAGATACCAGTCCTGGCGACCTGCCCCAGTCCTAGCTCTGGTTATAAACATGCCTCCTCCTTGTGCTCAGGATGGTCTAAGTGTTTTGCTACCTCCAGACTATAAATGCTAGTTCTGACAATTGTGCTGTATTAGTCTGTTCTCACGCTGCTATGAAGACCGAGACTGGGTAATTTATAAAGAAAAGAGGTTTAACTTACAGTTCCACATGGCTGGGGAGGCCTCAGGAAACTTACAATCATGGCGGAAGGCACCTCTTCATAGAGCAGCAGGAGAAATAATGACAGCCCAGTGAAGGAGAAAGCCCCTTATAAAATCACAGGATCGGCCAGGCGCGGTGGCTCAAGCCTGTAATCCCAGCACTTTGGAAGGCCCAGACGGGCGGATCACGAGGTCAGGAGATCGAGACCATCCTGGTTAACACGGTGAAACCCCGTCTCTACTAAAAACTACAAAAAACTAGCCGGGCGCGGTGGCGGCGCCTGTAGTCCCAGCTACTACGGAGGCTGAGGCAGGAGAATGGCGGGAACCCGGGAGGCGGAGCTTGCAGTGAGCCGAGATCCGGCCACTGCACTCCAGCCTGGGCGACAGAGCGAGACTCCGTCTCAAAAAAAAATAAAATAAAATAAAAAATAAAAAATAAAATAAATAAAATAAAACCACAGGATCTCATGAGAACTTACTATCACGAGAATAGCATGGGGGAAAACCATGTCCATGATTTAGTTACCTCCCACCGGGCCCCTCCCATGACGTGTGGGGATTATGGGAACTACAATTCAAGATGGGATTGGAGTGGGGACACAGCCAACGTTATCATATGCTATCTGTGATACCAATCTCCTAGATGCCAAAAGGGAGTCATTTCACGTAGTTATAGATATTGCACCTGAGTCACTACACTGTTATTTTATGAGCTATTTTGCTTGAAATGTAACTCAGATCTAACTCTTTTCTTTTTTTGTCATAATTTGGTTCATCAACTCAGAGCTGTTCGTGCAATATTTAATTGTGAGTATCATGTGAGATACCAAGATCTAGACTCTGCAGAGATTACAGAAAGAAGGCAGATCTTCTTGCTCTTTCCCATTAGAAATAAGAAACTGCTACATTCAGAATGGAGGAAGGGAATCCTGGCTGGCAGTGAAACTGAGATCTCACAAACCTGCCCGAACTCAAGAAAATGAAGCCTGTGTCCAGACATTTGCATTGAGGAAATGGAAGAAGGATTTAAAAATTTTAAGCACAACCACATGAATATTCATTTGTAAGAATAAGTATGGCCATTTTGCATTCAGAAAAAAGAGGTTTTTTGGCATGGCTTAATGTAATTAATAACAATTAGAGAAGAGAAATAAGGATGGGCTTTGAAAAAAATTACTGATTCTTAAAACTAGTATTTAGAAAAAAACAAATAAAAACATAGAAAAACTGCAAAAGCCATGAATCACACTTTTCTATCTCATTCTCTTATAATTAAAGCAGCTAGTTGAACTATCAAAGAATGTATCAAACAAGTACTATGAACTTAGTTCCTCCTTAAATAACCCAACTGAGTACTCTATGAGTTGTCAGCATTCTAAAGGTTTCTAACCTTGATCACGTTACAGTATTACTTGAAAGGTGACTTGGTTCCTTTCTGTACTATATTTTATAGCTTTTCACAATTCTGGGGAAACCCTGCGGCCTTTATGGTGAACTGACAGTTTAGTGCCTCTTAGGCTCTGTATCTACAAAACCCAAATCTTGTTTTATAAATGAGTCAGGCAGCTTTTCATGCCTTTTTATGTAGAGTACTAGCCCTCTAAAAGTTTGTATTTCAAGCTAAATAATCTTTATTTCCTTTGTCTTTCCCTATTAATATATCCTCCATCTTCCAGAATTTGAAAGACATACATTTTTAGTGACGTACGTTTCTACTGAATAAAAGGAAGTATACATATTCTTGAAGGACAAATCACAGAAAACAAACAAAACAATCATACAAGATTAAGACAGTCCCTATTCACAGCCTTTAATCCCAAAATATTTTCAGTCATAATTTTAAAAAGGGGGGAAGAGGGGCAGTATGGTATATTTAAAATGTTTTCCACCAAAAGCTATGCTCCCTAGTTACAGTAGATGTGAACTTATTGGGGAATAAGGTCTTTGGAGATGTAATCAAGTTAAATGAGGCCATCTGCCTGAGGGTGGGCCCTAAATCCTATGACTGGTGTCTTCTGAAAGGAAAACATGAGAGATTTGGATACAGTGACACAGAAGAAAGTCATGTGCTGATGGAGGCAGAGACTGGAGTGATGCTGCTATAATCTAAGCAATATCAGGGACTGCAGGAGTCACCATAACTAGGAAGCACCAAGAAAAGTTTCATCACTAAGCAACATCAGGGACTGCAGGGGTCACCATAACTAGGAAGCACCAAGAAAAGTTTCATCACTAGCGCCTACAGCAGGAGCATGGCCCTGTCCACACCTTGACTTCAGACTTCTAACCTCGACAACTGGGCTTGTGTTCAGCCATCAACTATGTCTTAATGGCATGGCAGGCACAGGAAACTAATATTGGCAGCATGGCTCAGTGACAAAAAATGGACTTCCGACAATGAACTTTGAGTTCTTAACTATCCTTTGCTTTTGGCTTAGGGCAAGTTGTTTAATATATTTGAGCATCAGTTTGCTTTTGTGTAAAATCTTGAGCTTACATAAAAAAATGTGAATTCCAGGTGCATAATAGTAAGCCATTAAGAAGTTAATTTTTTAAATAAATAAAAGCAAATCATTCTTACTCATCTATTCCAGTGTATTTTCTAAAAATTGTAAATATTTTCTTGAAATACTTTCCAGAGATTACTATTCCAAAATAAAGCATGTGTGAGGATCAATGTCTGGATGTAAGATTAACTGAAAATAACAACCAAAACAACAAACTCCAATGCTTTTTATATTTAAAGTTCTCGCTTTCATGTAAACAAACATTGTAGACACTTCTTTGCTAGATGTAACCAAGAAAAAAAAGATTCGATATAAATCATATCTCCTTATAATGTTATGCCTCTTTGGCTAAAAATTTTAAAATGAGAATGAATTGAAAAACAAAATGATCAAACCATTTTAGTTGAAATTGACTTGTATCAAGGCATATAATCCCCAAGGAAAGGCAGGAGAAGGTGCATTTGGCATAGTATCTGCATAATTTGTTTTATAAACTATATGACCCACAACCTTAGTCTATAATTATCTTGTGTTCTAGGGACATACATGATAACATATGCAGATTTTTTTCTCAACCAAAATATTACATATTGTAAAATACCATTAGTTAAATATATAGCCTTTTACATGCCATCAGATCTTCAAATGGTAAACTGAATTGCTTTACTTACTAATACAAGAAGCAGGACAATATCAGGGTTATCGCATGCACAGGCAATGTGCATGGGCGTCCAGAAATCTTCATCCTGGTGGTTGACGTTGAGTCCTCTGTCAATCAGAATTTCTGCAATGAAGGCATTATCATACCGAGCACACTAAAAGAAAGAATACAAGGAAATATCAAATTATTACAAACTGTGATATGGCTAACTCCAAATGTCCACAGATTAAAAAGAAACTCAATGCCAATTTTGGGAGTTGAAAGGTGAAGCTAATCTGGGAAAAGATGTATTTCCCCAGCTAACCAACAAGGAAAAGAACATATGCAAGACTTCTGGGGAACTGGGTCAAGGAATAGCAGACAGAAAGAAGAAAATCAGGGTAGATAGTAGGAAGGTCAAAAAAAAGTACTTACTTACTGATTTTTATTTCATTTGTAAATAGGATTTTTTTTAAATAAAACTTGAACCATTTACAATAATTATCTTTCTAAAAATACAGAGTTGATCACAGTACCCTTCTACTCTAAAACATGCATAGTTTCTCACTGCCAAAAGAATAAAGTGTAACTGTTTAATTGCATCCAAGATAGACATGGCCCTTTAGAATCCCTCTAACTTAATTCCTCAACATTCCCATTTGTAACCTTCACCCTAGTCACATTTCATAGCATGTCATAGTGTAAAAGTTAACAGCTGAAATTAAAGAGTCTCCTAAAATGAATTTTAATTATTTTATAATATTGCATTTTATATATGTTCAATAATTAACTAAATCAAACCATCAAGCAACTTAATTTACTATCTATAGTTCAAACCCAGGTAAATATTGTATGTATAAGTCAGGGCTGGCATCACGGGTGTACAATCTATGCACCTGTGCTTAAATGAGTCCTGTATGTCAATGTTCTGCCTTTACCATCTTGAATTTCTAATTTTTGAAAAGTCCCACATATTTATTTGCATTGACCTCTTCAAATCATCCAGTTCTTTTATGAGTATTTTTATTTTTCTTCTTTTTTTTTTTGAGACAAGAGTCTTGCTTTGCCACCAGGCTGAGTGCAGTGGCGCGATCTTGGCTCACTGCAACCTCCACCTCCCAGGTTCAAGTAATTATCCTGCCTCAGCCTCCTGAGTAGCTGGGACTACAGGAGCATGCTACCACGCCCAGCTAATTTTTGTATTTTTAGTAGAGATGGGGTTTCACCATGTTGGCCAGGATGGTCTTAATCTCTGGACCTTGTGATCCCCCTGCCTTGGCCTCCCAAAGTGCTGGGATTACAGGTGAGAGCCACCACACCCGGCCTTATGAGTATTTCTCATATTTACATCTACAAGTTACACTAATGCCAAATGCATATCAGTACAATTAGTTTTTAAAAACTTAAATAGGTCAGCAAAATTTCTGGGTTATGAGATACACGCTTTTTCTGTGATGTATATGCATAGAACAGATTTCCCGCCCCAAAGGAATGCCAATCAATATCCCACTGGAAGCACTGTCACACAAATGTACCCACCAATTCACTGGATAATACCATTAAAAACAAATCATTGTAGAATTTTTGCTTCCCTGTAACAGGGACCAGATGTACCTTCCTGCTTGAATCAACTAAAAAAAGAAAAACAAAATATACGACTTCTGAATGATGGGCAGCAAACAAGATAAGCCCTACTACCATTCCAGTCTCCTACCTTGAGAGAGTTCCCAAGCTACAGCACAGGGAGAAAAACCCAGCTTGACCAAGGCTGGCTCTTGAAATGTCTTGAGAGACCAGGGTGGTGACATTTCACAGAGCAGAGAAGCAGAGAGGACAAAGCTGCACAGAGAAAAACTTTAAAGTTCTAACGAATGCCTCCCTCAAGTGCTCAGCTGAATAATGATCAGCACATGCACTCTAGGAAACTGCCCAAGGTCAGGCAAAGAACTGCCTGAAAAGAAAGAGAACTCAAGGCTCATAAATTACAAGAAATGGTGCCTCTTCCTGTCAACCATACTAAAAACTGCGTAACTGACAGGGCACTGGGTGGACTACTAGATGTGTTTTGCTTCAGTGGAGGAAGATATGAGTCCTAAACTAAATGCTGCTCTGTTCCCAACTAAAAAATTTCAAATTCAGGCCCTGAAGAGATGAAATCGTTTCCAAATAATTTAGTAGCCCCCCAAGAGTTCAAGATTATTTACAAAAATACTGAATATCCAACAAGGCAAAATTTACTGTGTCTAGAATCCAACCAAAAAATTGCCAAGTATACAAAAACAGCAGGAAAATAGGATCCAAAATGAACAGAAAAATTGATCATGGAAACAAACCAAGAAGTGATACACCTGTTGGAATGAGTAAATTGGGCATAAAATCATATTTATAACTATATTCCCTATGTTCAAAAAGTGAGGGGATCTATTGAAGATGTTAAGTACATTCATGAAAGATATTAAAAAGACTCAAATTTAACTTTCAGAGATGAGACCTTTAATGGCTGAGATGGGATCAACAGCAGACTAGATATTTCAGAAGAAAAGATTAGTGAACTTCAAAACAGTAACATAAATTAAACAAAATATGACAAGGAAAGCAAAATGATTTTTTTAAAATGGCAGAGCATCAGTGATCTGTGGGATCTCTTTTTAAAAGATTATGTCAAAACGAAGAGCACTGAGAATTGTGACTGTGTGAGTTATATATATTTTTTCATTTAGTCTATTTAAAATATAATTGTTTAAAAATCATGACAGAGTATGAGGTTTATAATATACACAGATTAAAATATATTACAGCAATAAAACAAAGGCTGGAAGGGGAGAAATGAAAACATAATATTGTAAGGAATGTTTTTATGCTACATGTGAATGGATAGGATGCCACTTGAAACGAGAGAGGGTTAAGTCAAAGATGTATCCTAAAAATACTAAAGCAACACCAAAATAACATGCACAGTGCATAATACCACAAAAGAGATAAAACTGATTCATGAAAAATACTCAAACCTAAGGAAGGCAGAAAAAGAGGAGAGAGAAACAAATGGGACACGTACCAAAAAAAAAGGAAGGTGGTAGATTTCAACCTAAACATGTAAGTAACCATATAAATAAGTGTACATATTCCAAATGACACAAAAGGCAGGGAGTATTAGACTGGATTACAAAGCAAGAGCTAATAATTGTCTCCAAGAAACCCTCCACACTTTGCACTGAAACCAAGATGACAAAAAGCGTGTTCACTTTTACCACTTCCCTTCAACATTTCACTGGCAGTTCCAGCCATGGCAAAAAGGAAGGGATAAGCAAATACATTAGTCTATATTGAAAAGAAATAATTAAAACTGCCATTATTCACATATGACATGATCGTCTATGTAGAAAATATAATGGAATATGCAAAGTTATTAGAACCAATAATTAAGTTAGCAAAGTTGGAAGACAGAAGATCACTATACAACAAAACAAAGATATTCCTATGCACTAGTGGTAAGCCTTTGAAAAATAATTTTTAAATTAAAATAGCGTTAAGGATATTTAAATACTTAGGGATAAATGTGACAAAACATCAGTAAGACCTGCACACCAAAATCAACAAAACATTAGTGAGATACATTTTTTTAAAACCTAAATAAATGGAAATTTACAGTGTGTTCTTAGGTCAGCAGATGCAATATTGTTAGGAAACCAGTCCTTCTCAGATTGATCTGGAGATTCAGTCCAAATGTGTCATAATTCCAGATGGTTTTTTGTAGATATTGAAAAGCTGAATCTAAATTCATAAGTTAATGCAAAGGACCTAAAATTGCCCCAAAAAGTTTAGGGTGGTGGAACCCAAAATTCATGAACTAAAGCTACCTAATTTCAAGCCTCATTATGAAGTTATAGCAATCAAAGCAGTGTAGTGTTGGCATAAAATCAAATTAATCAATGAACACAACAGAGAATTTAGAAATAGATCAATTCATGTATAGACAACTAATTTTCAAGAAAGCTGCAAGGGCAATTCAGTGAAGAAAGAATGTTCTTTCAGTCAACTATACTGAAACAATTGAGTACACACATGTATAAAAATCCTTTTGACCTACATTTTGCCCTATATTCAAATATTACTCATAATGTAAAATTGCAAAAAATGCAAAACCAAAAGTTACAAAAGTTATAAAAAGAACATAACAGAAAATCTTAGTGATGACTAAAAATGCAGCCTATCAGGGAATTATTAGCAAATTGAATTTAATTAAAATAAAAATCCTCTGTTCCTCAGGAGATACTTCTCAGTGTATAAAAAGACAAGCCATAATCTAAGAAAAAATATCCACAAAACACCCATCTGTTAAAAGATATTTATCATGAATATACAAAGAACTCTCAAAATTCAGTATGTAAAAAGAAACAAAAAAACAGCTTCAAAGAGTAGGCAAAATATTTAATCTCTCACTTCACCAAACAAATGGGTGTTCAAATTCTGGTTCACAATCATGATACACTAACTGAATACTCATACCATCCCGTATTATCAGGTTGTGTCAAGAGTGTACAATCACCACAGCAAACAAGCACAGTGTGAGGTTCCTGAAGAGTGTGGAGGAATGTATTAGCAGATACCATCATTAGGATTCAAGTAAGCAATGGGTGCAACGACAAACGTGAATTCTTATAATTTTGGTTTTGAACTGAGATCTTTCTGTATCTGATGTTCTTGGTGACGTGTAGCAATAAAACTTTCACTAGACTCTGTCCTGACCATATGAACTGAGGCCCCATTCCCTGGAGCTTCAGGTTTGGGTGCAAGGACACAGAAGGTGAGTGGCACAGTATGCAAGTTCAATAAATTGATGTTAGAATGTGAGGCCCCAATCCAGTTCATTTTAGGAAATTCATATGCAAGTAATTCCTTTTCTACGCTCTTTAGCTTTGTGATAGCTCAGCGTATAATCAATAAAGATGTGACCTCCTCCTTCTGCACCTGTCAAGATATCCTTGACCTGCACCTCAGAATCTACATTTACATTCAGATACCTGCAGCTTGGATTTTCACTGTGTTTCATCAGACAGAGTTAATTAGATCCAGTGTTGAAAGTGCTATCAGCCCCTCTCAAGTGATATAATTTTGGGAATCACATTTCAGAGGATTATGAATAATAATTTGACAGCAATAAATACCTTCTAGTCACTCTTGTCTGAAAAGAGTATGATGGTGGAACATTCCTGTTACAATGTTCTTATAATATTGTTATGTAGTAAATCTATTTCCCTAGAAAGAATTTTCTTCAAGTCAGGAAATCTTCCTCCCAGCTCAGGTTGTTCTTCCTTACATCAGTCACTTTCTGGTGACACTTTATGGCACCAAGAAAGTGACTGAACCCACACTCTATTATACCCAGGACAACTCTGACACCACCAGGTCCTCCACCTGCAGCCTGGAGCCAGGTCCTCAAGCTCCTGCTGTCACCTTCACTTACCACTCAAAATGCCAAGAAGAGCTAGCTAAGGTGGGACCCAGTGCAAAATGGAAATCCGCGGCTTCTATTTTTAAAATTATTGACAATTTCAAGATAGTGATAACAGAGGGTGAAACCAAGCATAACAAGCATGGTACCTTTCTAAAAAGAAGGCCCTGTGTGACTATATGGGTAACCTACCTGTGAGGCCTGCCCTGAATTACCAAGCCCTTTAATCAACCAAGCTCCTAGATGCCTGCATGGCCACAGATTACTCCCCTCCATGGAATGATGGGAACCCAGCTCAACTTCCACTTCTGGAAATGTCCAGAGAACCCAAAAGGAAGTCAGTCTCCCTGAAAACACCATCTCTTCTGCAGCCTTGTCCAGTGTAGGGAAACTTATTCTTCCCCAGAGCACTAAAAAGTTTGGATATCTTCTGAGCTTATCGTTGATTCTTCTGGAATCACTGGATGCTTACGCTGATGTGCTTCTTTCTAAGATTTACCCCATCCTTATGTACTACCTCTTCTCCCAACCTGGTCACTCTTCTCTGTCATGGAAGACTTGGGGACCATGATGACAGACTTCTTTCCACTTAGAACACCATCAACAGAGGAAGCATTAACGATACCACTTATTCCACGTAAGAACCCCAAAGTGTCATCCCTTCTAGACTCCACCAATCTTTATCCACCCTTCTGGTTTGTCATTTAGCAAGACTGGCTTCACTCTGAAAGATGACATTCTGGCATCCCAATCTACGACTAAAATACCTCACTCTGCCTCCTAAGACAAACTGAGAGAGCAAGGTGATGGGAGAGCGAGTCCTTCCTCAAAGGCTGTCCAAGCCTTTGACTGTGTGGTTAGAACATGTCAACAAATCCTTTCGACACTGCGTCAGCAGTTCACAACTTCTCTTGTACTACACTCTTTCACTCATTTGTAACTTTCTAAACAAAGGTAATATGTCTTAATATACAAACTCAACACAATTCACATTGCCGATTCATCTGAAAGTACTGAAAATCATAGGAACCAAATGACAAGCAAAGGGAACTTTGCACTTAAAATGTGTGTGTGTGTGTGTTTTCTGTCTTGGTGTAAGGGGTGGTTTCTGGATTCTGGCCCCTCTGATTGACTAATGAACATATCATGAATGACCCTGAAGTCTATCACTCAGTAAACCAGAAAATTATTACAAATATTTACAAATCACACATCAAGTCTGAAGGTTCAAATCAAATTCTGTGGTTCATACATAAGAGTTATCTTTCACCAATTTTTAAAATGAGGGTTGGATCTATTTTAACATGAGTTTTCACAAGTCTACAAGTTTTACAACGAGAGCTTCCCCTTCCCTTCTCTGTAGTGGTTACGGAGCAGTCATGGTAGAGGAGACTAGAGAAAGAATTATTAGGAAAGCATCCAGTTTGATCCAGGGTTGTCTTTGTGAATGTCATGTGCCAGGCACAGTTCTACAAGTAAATTAAAAAAAAAAAAAAAAAAAAAACTCTGAACTTTTAGTAGCTATGGGGGAAGAAGCAGCAATGTGAGGTGCACAATTAGAATGAGGTATAGTCCATGTGTTTGTCCTATGTTTATAAGCTCTCAGGAGTTCAAAGAACATTTCTATAAAGTCAGAAACAGTGACACAGAAGAAAAGTGGGGGACAAAAGTGATAAATTTATATCAGTAGCAAAATTAATTTTTTTTTTGCAATTTCTCAAAATCTAACATCATTCTGGAACTTCCATACACTCGTTTTTATTCAACAGCAATACCGCAGACCGGCCCTTATAGCCTGTCCTTGCATCTATGCAAACTCACGTCCACTTCTCTGCCACTGTATCACACTGAAGGATCATATTCACTGTAGTGTCATCTTGAACATACTTATTTTTTTCATGATCTTCTCTCTGGCAAATATTATATTCCAGGTTATCTTGCCATAGATAAACTACTCAGAATGCGGTGAGTCGAATTATATTTATTATTTCTATTTGCACTGCAGAGAGCCACAGCTTCCAGCCAATGGAACCAGACCCTAAACACTGAACCACATCCAGAAATTTTAAAATCCTAAAAACCTGTTTTCCTTTCAAGTGAGTATAAACCCATCTCCTTCATCAGCAGCACTGGTTTGCTGCATTTTAAATTCTCTAGATTTTATTAGGCAACACGATATTCCAGCTGCACTTGGCAAGGTATATATAAAGGTGAATTATGTAGTAATTACTCTTAAGAAATAGTGCTGTTTGATAGTGTGAGATTTATGATAAAGGTTATGCATAGCATTCTATGCAGTCACAGCAGAAGGTACCTAACAGCCTGATAGGAATTGGATAATTGGATATGGGAACACAGGAGCTAGTCTTGAAGGATCAGGAGGCATTTAACAAGTGGATGCAGCCTGGGGTGAGACATTCATATATCTGTTAGTTAAACCCAGATTTTCATTGAGGAACTACTATGCACCCAGCACTGTGCTAAGCCAGAGGGCTGATAATATAAACAAGAACTCACCTCTGGAAGAACAACCTACAACTGGGGGATGACGCAGGCAGAAAGCTGACAGGAGACAGTAATGAGCTGCTGGCCTGTCTCAGTAGAGCTCCCCAAAGTAAGAAACAGCCTGAGCGATATTGAGGAGGAATGGAAACAGCCATTTGTGGAATTATTAGCAGTTTGGTACATCTAGAGAGTAATATAAATTATTAAGATTGCTTAAGGAAGGACTTTCTAAGTAGGTAAGTTTCAGGCTGATAAGTAAGGAAATCCTTTCTCGCTACAAACCTCTAGTTTCTCTAGGAAAGATTTTGTTACCAGTAGCTTTGAAGGTGGATTTCTGCAAGTTTCCTTAGGGGAGTTACAATTCTATAAGAAGTCTGTGTAAAATGTGTTGTTATCTGCCTTCACCCTGTCAGGAAAGAGTTCTGATTCGTAATAATTTGGGATCCTTATTACAAAGATATAAAAACGAAACAAAACACAAAATCTAGCTACTAACTTCACTGGGGCCTTTCTTAGATCGTTTGATGTGCAGCCAATCAGGCCTGTGTGGTGTATTCCTAAAAAATGGAAAACTCATCCACTGGGTTTCTGGTAGCATTTAAACCATCATCACAACCTGCTCTTCTGTTGCCCTTTTGCCCTCTAAGTCAAGCATGCAGGGAGTCGTGATAAAAATACGCCCGCAGGCAGGTCAAGGTTATTATTCTCATCCAAGATGCAGCTGGAGATTTCACTAATGCTCTAAAAATTCTGAACTAGGGACTTTCCCATTATGAATGTGATGGTTCTCAAGGACCTGAAAGACACTGAATTTGAAAAAGCCACATCCAGCCAGAATTTTGAATCTTGAATTGCACCCCTGGGGTTATGTGAAGAGTCTCTTTTTCACAGTCTGTGGCCCTTCCATTGCCTGTTTGCCAGGGCCAGGCAGAACCCTGCAGCACTCACCCTCAGACGTCAGAATCACCCAACTCACCTGGCTGTGCCCGCTCTCTTTCCTGCCCCTCACCTGCCTCCTGCTTCCTGCTGCTGCATCCTCCATGGGGCTCCCATTCCACATCCCCCAAGGAACACGCAGGAACAGCCCCTGTGAGGTCCTTGGAGGATGTGGAGTGG
Source organism: Piliocolobus tephrosceles (assembly GCF_002776525.5). NCBI lineage: Eukaryota > Metazoa > Chordata > Mammalia > Primates > Cercopithecidae > Piliocolobus > Piliocolobus tephrosceles. Next base: position 5,182,302 of record NC_045455.1, read on the forward strand.
GGGCCCCGTGTGGAAAACCCCCCTGTGCAGACAGGACTTTGTCTTCTGCTGTGAACGATGTTCTTGCTAGAGTCTGCCCTTGTAGTTCTTGCCCTTTTTCTTCTAGGAAAGCAGAAAAGGGGCTTGGAGTTCAATGACCAGTGTCCAGGTTGGTGGGCAGGGTCGCTGGTGGGCAACTTCCACACACCAACTATTTTTGTTCTTTAACACTATGTATTTTTGAAAAATAAAATATTTCTCTAGGCATTTTCTCTGGAATCCTGATATTCTGCCTATGCAAAATACATTATTTTCTGCTAGAGTTTGAAAATTAGGCTGTTGAACCACCTCTATGTAGTAAGTTGCTAATTATCTCTGCTTCCTATAGCATCCAAGCCTTTAGAGAAACTGACGGTGAAGCACAAAAAGCAGCTCGGTTTTGAGCAGCACATTTTCTTGTTTAAGTAGCAAAATTACTAAATAATTCAAAACTTAAAATTTGAATAAAAACAGTCTTAACTAGTTTTATGTTAGTTTTATTATATGAAACATGTTTCTTATTTAAAATGTTCAAGTCATTTGTAAAAGGAAACAGAAAAAAATTAAAAGACCTTGTCCCCTTTACCCAACCTGAGTCACTGTTGAAAATTGCTTATCTGGTCTTCAAGATCCTCCATTGGCTATTAACAGGATTGTCTCTCTCTCTCTCATACATCCAATTGTGCTATATGCACTATTCTGTAACCTGCTTTGGACATGTATAATATGTTTTGGATATAGTTTCAGATACATTATGGCTCAATATTTTTTTTTTTTTTCTTTTGAGACGGAGTCTCGCTCTGTTGCCCAGGCTGGAGTGCAGTGGCACGATCTCAGCTCACTGCAAGCTTCACCTTCCGGGTTCACACAATTCTCCTGCTTCAGCCTCCCGAGTAGCTGGGATTACAGGCACCCGCCACCATGCCAGCTAATTTTTTGTATTTTTAGTAGAGACAGGGTTTCACCTTGTTAGCCAGGATGGTCTCGATCTCCTGACCTCGTGATCCACCCGCCTCGGCCTCCCAGAGTGTTAGGATTACAGGCGTGAGTCACCGCGCCCGGCCAGCTCAGTATTTTTAACAGCTACATGAATTCCACTGTTTAAATTCCTATATCTAGAATTCACTTGATCAAAGAAAGAGTATTTCTTATTTCTAATATATTTCATCCAAACTTGGCTATAGTCTGAGACTGAGGGTTTAGTTACCATCGGGAGCTCCTTCTCAATTGCTCATTGAATAAAGGTAATAACAAAACCCTAGATATTTTAGCCAAGCCTATGTAATACTGGTTTTTACTTCATAAACATAATATTTCTGCAAAGAGTTAAATCTAAGGTTTCTTCTATGCTGTCCTCATGAGACCAAATGCCTGGGATACAGACATTGTTACTTTTTGCAATTAATCCCCTTCTGTCAGAGTACCTGATACCTGCCATATGTTTAACACAGACATGATTCAATAAACGATGAGGTAAAAGGATTAATTCAGATGTATTTGCTGAAATTTTATGAAAAAGAAGATAAAACTTAAAGATATTATATGGCCAAAAATATTAAAATATGCTTCTCAAATATTCACTTTTAACAACAATTGAGTTAAACAACACAACTCAGTAATTTCTGCAGCTGATTCCTGATGCTCCACAAATGCATTCTGCCTTTCCCTCAAAGTCCCTGATCGTCTATAATTAGAGTTCAGTGCTGATGAAGCATCAGGCTCCACAACGTGGGACGCCCAAAAGGTGAGGCAAACAGCACAGATACTCACGCTTGACATTTCAGATAGCTAAATTGCCTTTTTCAGTACTTAAGACATTTTGAAACCCTGTAATTTCATCTCTCCAGCAACCTGCAATTTTTCATTTGTTTTTATTTACTTGGTAACCCCAGGAAAAGGAGACTTCGGCACTAAGCGCCCCTCCTTCAGCTGCCACGAGGTTTCCTTATCCGTCCTCCAGATTCATCTTCCACTTTGTCTTAGTCTCACAACCTTTGCATAACAATATAAAAATACAGTATTTTTGCACTGGGTTGGGAGTTAATAAAGTGTTTTCCATCTCCCTCATCAGTTTAATCTTCTCATTTCTTTTTCCTTCAAACGCTACCATTTCGGAATCTTTATACTCTGCTACCCAGGCTTAGAGTATACTCTGTATACTGTTACCTAGGTCTTCACCCTAAGAGACCCTTCTATCCTTCAAGCTCATTCATTCATTCATTGACTATGTATTGAGTATTCACTTGGCATCACGTGCTAAGAACAGAAAAAGTATACAAGACAGCCACAGTTTTTGAGATTTCAGTCTAGACGAGAGAAAAAGCCACATATTCCATTAATTAGAATCCATTGTGACAAGATCTATGGAGAAGCAAGGAGGATACATTATGAGACCTTGGACAAGTATTCACTATGCATCACATGCTAAGAAAAGTATCCAAGACAGTCACGGTTTCTGAGATTTCAGTCTAGCAGAGAGAAAAAGCCACATATTCCATTAATTATACTCCATTGTAGCAGTATCAACAGAGAAGCAAGGAGTGTATGTTATGAGAGCTTGGACAAAAGGGTTATTAAGCCGGACCAGGAGAGTGAGAAAAGCCTTTGTAACTGATGCCCAGAAGCAGCCCAGTGGCCCCATTGTTTGCCTCCTTCACTGTCATCTGCGAATCCCTCTTCAGTCTGCTGCAATCAGCGGTTTCTTTTTCTGTCTCCCTCAGATGCACACAGTATATGCATTTTGCATCTTTTCACCCCAATATCTATCACAGTGTCAGATATTAATTAAGTAGTAACATTAATTAATTAGCTTATCTCCTTAACAAAGCTACTGAGCATCTCTGAGTATCAGGCACTCTCCTGGGCATTATAATATTCGTGAAAATATGACAAGTCCTGTCTCTGATGGAGCTAACATTCTAGGAAACAGAAAAGAGTCACCTGAACCTATGATGGGTTTGGTGACAAGTGTGCTATAAAAGATGGGAAAGAACAAGATAAAGGGATGGAAGTGGAGTTGCTTGTGAGGCATCAGTGGTGAGTTACTATAACCCATAGGGCAAGCCAGGGAGGGCTGCTCCTTTAGATCACGTTGAGCAGAGACCCACAGTAAGTCAGCAAGCGAGCCGTGTACATCTGAGAGGCTTGTGCCGTGTGGAAACCCGGCAAGAGCACACGAAGCAGGAGCATGGGCCAGTGCTGAATGAGCAGCAAGATGACTGGTGTCAGCAGAGCAGAGCACAGAGGGAAAATGACTGGAGAAGATGCAATGGCTGTGGGCTGGGACTTGAGACAGATCACGGTGTGGTCATAAGCAGGACTTTGGCTTTTACTTATGAGAGAAGGAAAGTTGTTGGAGCATTTCAGATACAGAAGTGACATGACCTGGCTGAGAATGGGAAACAGGACAGTGTAGGCAAAGATGGGATCTGGGAGAAGAGTGAGAAAGCTGTTTATCTAGAAAAGAGAGATGGTGGTTTCAAACTGGCTGGCAGCTGCCAAGGGGATGAGAGATGGTGGTGGTGGGGCTTCATTTCAAAGGTCAAGAAAGCAACTGCGAATTTGTTGATTGGGAACACAGAGATGCATGTGTTCATTCAAAGTCAGATACTCTATATCTATATCTATCTATCTATCTACCTATCTATCTATATCTGTTAGAGACAAACATAAAGGAAAAGTCAACAGGTATTTGATTTGGTGGTCTTCACAATTAATTTAAAGATAGGAACTTAATTTTGAAAAATATCGAAATTAACATATCAATCTAATCTCTCTCTCTCTCTACATACACACACACGTGAAGAAGTGAGTCTCTCCCTGTCCCCTGTGCCGCTTGTGTTTCCCTTCCCTCTCCTCTTCCTTCTCCTTTCCTTCCTCTTTCTCTCTCACACATAAATACACAGAAATAACACTTTCCTAGCAACAGCAACAATGACTTGCACTGATTTGTTCATGGAAGAGGTCTGTCTTCTACTGGGACGTGCAAACATGCCGATAACTAGACCTTCTGAAAAACAGGCTGATGGGCTGGGCACAGTGGCTCAAGCCTGTCATCCTGGCACTTTGGGAGGCTGAGGTGGGCAGATCATGAAGTCAGGAGGTCGAGACCATCCTGGCTAACACGGCGAAACCCTGTCTCTACTAAAAATACAAAAAATTAGCCGGGCGTGGTGGCAGGCGCCTGTAGTCCCAGCTACTGGGGAGGCTGAGGCAGGAGAATGGCGTGAACCCAGGAGGCGAAGTTTGCAGTGAGTGGAGATTGCGCCACTGCACTCCAGCCTGGGTGACAGAATGAGACTCCGTCTCAACAACAACAAAAACAAACAAACAAACAAACAAAAAACAGGCTTATGATATTTGCCATGAAGAGAATATTAATCTACGGAAGACTCTCAGCAGAATGTGCCTAGGATTGCTTAAAACAAAACCTAGGATCTAGAGACTAATGAGGTACAACTCCTTGAAAATATCATGGAAGTCATATAAGGATCTGAGTGTAAAACAGAGACGTTTCATAACAAAACATTCCAGAGAAGGAAAAGGTTACCTGGAACTCTCTCTTTGTATCTATTTCCAATGCTAGAGAGAAAGCGCCTATGTTCTTTGGCAAACTGTCTTCTATCACAATATTCTCTGTTCTTTTTCTGTTCTGCTGACTATGTAATAACTTGCATTCCAGATCTCTTGAGCCTTTGGTATACACCAGTTTCTCTTTCATGCAGTTTTTCCCCAACGTTGATCATAAATTAGAATCACCTGCGAAGTCTTAACAACTCCCAGCAGTCAAGCCACATCCCAGAGAAAAGAAGAAAGAATCTTTGTGGGTTCAACTCAGGTTGGGAGTCAGGTGTCAGTATTCTAATAACACCCACGTGATTCCCAGGTGCAATCAAGGTTGGAAATTTATGTGATGTTAAGACGCTTCTGGAAGTTACGGGCGTGACCCCCTCTACTACAGTTTGCTATAGTGTGAAGAAATACAACATGATTTTTTGTGTTGAAAGACAGTCATAAATTAGACTGATATCTTACATTAATTTATATTTTTCAAAATTAAGTTTCTATCTTTAAATTAGTCATAAAGACCACTAAATCGAATACTTATTGACTTTTACTTTATTTTTGCCCCTAACAGAACCAGCAAAAATTTCTTGCACATAATATATTTTAAATGTAGTTATTTATAATATAATATTTTTAAATGTAGTTACTTATTTATTCACTTACCCCCTTCTTTGTTTCTAAAATACTACAAGGCAGGCTGTATTTGCATTTCTATGAGCTGGATCACGAGCAAAATATAGTAGAATTTCATTAGAGGAATAAGGACAACTTGTGGGAAAAAAGAAAGGGTGATTGCCTAATACTGTATAACTGATACAACATTATTTAACTTATTTTGAAGGCTATTAGTTTTTAAAAGTGATTTCTTTAGGGCAGAAATTCTAACTTCATTGATGAAAGATTACTTACAAACTTCCATACAGTAATTAATAATAATTTCAGCAGATTATCCAAGCCTGTTAATTAGAAACACATCATCTTTCTGATCATTGTCCGTGAGATGTGCATTTCGTTCCTGGGTTGGAACCTGTAATGTATTCTCCCCCGGGTGTCCCCATGCACTGGCACTGATTGTGCCGGTTCTTACCAGATGGAGCAGGGACCCTCCCGAGGAGACGAGGGTGTGGGGGTCTGCCCCCTCCTTCAGGAGCCGAAGCACTGAAAACAACAGAGAGGAGAATGGAGTTACAGAGAGTCCTCCCTCCACGTGTGGAACCATCTGTGTAGCCTTTCATTACTATCTAAAATGCAAACAGCTGTGAACAGCACCAAAGCCCGCTTCTGTGCCATCTGACCCTATTTGATGTGATGATTGGTGGTGGTTCTCGTCATCTTCAAACTTATTCCATAGTTGGGTGACATAATTTCCTATTACAACCATGCAAATTAATGAGAAAGTCAAACAGATTTTTTAAAGTTTACTGTTTCAAAGTGTCTGGTGTATGCATCCATTGTAGAACGAAAAGCAAAATGAAAGAAATTACTTCATTAGGTTCACATGGGCATTAGGTCACTGAATTTTTATTTTTACTTTTAATTCATTAAGGCCCACTGGCTTAAAGCAATAAAAGCTTACTTTTTAACATTAACCTTCCACTGGTGCCATGAACCCTTGGCAATGTTTCCACCATTCTCACAAAGCACTTCAGAACAAAGCCACATATATCCAAATTAGTTAAGTTAAAATAGATCAAACTATCTACCAATTACTAGAATAAATTCACAGTTGAAAGGTGACCTATATTTCCATTTGAACAGCAAAGGTGAATTCATTAGTACACAGAATGCCACAGACTATTAGGAGATTGATTGACTGTGTTCCATTCTCTGCTACTTAAAATGAAGCTATAAGACCAGTCCCACAGAAAGGTTCTTCAATCCCCAACGCACTATAATGGTTTCCACTCCTAATAGCAATATCATACTTTTACTAAAATACCATGAATGCATTTTCCACACACACAAAATTAAAGCAACAGTTACTCTTTTATTTCATTATTACACAGAACGGTACAAAATGGCTCAGGTTCAAACTCATACCTCACTGAGGCGTACTGTCTTCCCGATTAACTTTATCTGTAAAGTGAAATGTTGCCTGAAGGGGCCTTCTTTCCTATGGCACTCCAATTCTTTCATGTGTTCCAATGTCTAGTCTCTGACTATCTTCCCCAAATCTAACTGCGTATCACAGAAGGCAACATGAGTCTTGGCAGACATCGTGACTATGCAAAGCTTCCTCTCCAGGAAGGTGGAGCTCTTTGACGGTGGGTGCAGTGGGTGTGATGAGGGAGACAGGCCTCCACCTGTAAGCCAGGTCAGCCTGCCCTGCCCCGTGTGCCCCAGCTACCCTTTCCTTACATCAGCGCACCCTTGGAGCACATCCAGGAAGAAGTTCCTAAATAGAAGCATGTTCACATCTATTCATTGCCAAGGGACTTTCCTTTGATGATGTTCTTTCTGCAATCAAGGATTTAATTATTTTCATAACCTAGAATCTGCTCACATTGAGTAGTGTGTTACAAAAACATTCTCAAAGGTGGCAAACTTGTAGGATCAGCTGTAACCTGACAGCTCATGTCGTATTCATTTGCCAACTGGGTTATCTTCTTTCTCTGCTGTTACAAGAAAAGTCGAGGAGGCCAAGGCCATTTTTCTCTTGTTCTTCACTGTGTTTCCAAGAACGGTCCTGTTACGTGGTATGGAGAAGCTCTTCCTCGCACCCTTTCTCTGCCTCTCTCTCTCTCTCTATATATATATATACACGTGTGTGTGTGTATATATGTATATATATAAAATAAATGAAGGCACCTCTTGCAACCTCATGTACTCATTAGTCTTAATGTTTAAAATCCCTTTCATGATAATAGAAAGTTCATGTCATACATTTGCCAATGGTTTCCTCAGATGATAGACAGCACTTTTACTCTAGTATTTATCATTTTAGCAAATGAAATTATCCATCACGAATTAACTAATATTGATTTTTTTATATTCTGCAAAGGAATAGCACAAGTGTGATCTCACTACCAAGACAGTGTGAAGTAGACTGTATCATGTTATAATATTAGCAAAATCCAATCAGATTTTTATGCAGAGTCCATTATGCAGACACACAGTGAATTATACATAATAGAAATCAGTGATCCATATTCTTTGGGTTTGGGGTTACACAGGTTTCAACCTGAGACCTGGAAAGCTACTGAACTTTATGTCTCAGTTTTTTGTCAGTAAAACAATGGACACGTACTCACTTCATGGGCGTATTGTGAGAATTAAATGAGACAACATATGTAGCATGCTCCAGGCACTTCGTAAGGATCAATAAATGACTGGAATGACTATGTGTAATAAAACCCCATAATAATATATCATAGAATCCATACTTTAAGATCTATTCTGAATGTTTTCCAAACGTTCTGGTTACTAAATGTTGAATTTAAATGCAGAATATACGTGAGGCAAATTTAGCATATTATCCTGGAGGTTGAGTGCATAATTTATCAAACAAAAGCGGAACAAAGGGGGAAATGTACACGGCAAAGGAGAACGCTGAGCATGGAGAAAGTGAATCTTTATTACCTTTGCTTTAAATACAATCTACTGCATTGTAAGTTCATGTCAGTTGATTTTTAATATAGGTATTATTTAACTGTCTCACAACCAACTCATAAAATTCCTGGAATTTTAACAGTTGGCTCTCATGAGCTGGCAAGGGAGAGCTCCAGATCACTAAAGTGGGCAATCATGAAACTCATAAAGAACATTGCCCAGGAACGCCCAGGAATGAGAGCAGGGCTACACTCAAGCTCTCTGAAGGTCCTTCTCATCACAGGGAAACATGCGAGGAAGATAAGCTTCTTCCTCCATCCAGCCAGGCATCATCCTAGTGAGAAAAGGGCAACCTGTGTTTTGTTTGTCCTAGATAGGACAGTTTTTTTTGAGAGGGCTGTTTGCATGATCAAGATGGAACCATGTTAGAACCACAAACTCGATATTAACTGGCTTGCCCATCATTACCATGAGTAAGGACTCAAGAATAAGACAAAATCAACTACTGGCCAAATAAGAAATAGGTTTATTCTTTGCATATACATATAGTAGCGTGAGCTAAATTCTATGACTCTGCTAAGGGTTAAAAACTGGAATTGTGAGGGACCTAAATATGAAGATATAATGAAGAAAACATCATTTGTATAATAATTAGTTTATAACAATTTTGAGAAGAAAATTATGAAACTAACACATGTAGAACATTTTTGATGTAACCCTGTACTAAGTACCTTACATGTAAGAATTACTTTAATTCTCTCCATACCGCCATAATACGGACACTAGAATTGTCACTCTTTCTTTTACTAATAAGGAAGCTGAGGCTCTGTTATATTACGTGGTTCTCTGAAACCATAGGTACATGATGGAACTAGAACTCAAGTGCAGCCACAGGACCCCAGTGATTGCGCCCTTAACCCCAGAATCAGAGAGCGAAACTTCAGAATCACAGCCAGGATCAAGATCCACTGCAGTGGTCTCAGAATTACTAATTGTGTGGGAAATTACTCAAATTTCTGTTAAAATACGTTACCCAAAAAGGTGCGGGTTCATAGCAACTTTGTAATAACATGATTGGAGCGGCCAGTCAAGTGAAACGGCAGCACCACTCTGAGTCTTTCTGTTATGACAAAATCTGCAAGGAAACAGCCTAAGGAAAACAGCCATCTGGGGACCAAACAGAATAACGAAGCACATGCTTCCTTTTATAGTGTTGCCGCTTGGAACGGATTCAGCATTTATTGTATATTTGTGGCTTCATCATCAAGCTGCAGCAGAACTCCATCGAGATGCCTGTGGGCGGTGGGGCGGGGGGGCATGATTTGATATTTAAAAAGAAACATTCATTCTCCAAATTTTCAGCTATTGGGGTAAAAAATGGACTAAAATACATCATAAAATTTGCTAAGTGGCTTTAATAGACTACGCAGCTGGTTCCCACCATCACCAACAATAACTAAACACAATAGTCCACCTGGTTGTCAGCATTGATTTTGTGTTTCTAGATACTGTATTGCAACCATTTATCTGTAAAGTCTTCGGAGACTCCATTAGCTAGGGTGGACATGTGACTACATAGCAACCTGGACCTACTCTCACACAATCTCCACTACAGTGGCTCTTATATTCACAAAGGTGTTACATTTAACATCAACAGAGGAAAGGAAGATAAAACTAAGCGTACCTGGGTTCTCAATTCTGTTCCTGTTACAAGCCCTGCAGAAGACAGTTTCCAGACAGAAGGAAGGACAATCATGCATGGTAAGAAGTTAGCAATTGGTAAACCCGGAGAGAGGATATACGGGAGTTCTTGTGTTATCTGCGAAAGTGTTCTGTAAGTTTGATTTTATTTCTAAATAAAGAAGTTACAATGAATAACCACAAAGTATCAAGCCAGATCAAGCCAGTGTCATTTTTTTTCCTCCTGAAATGATAATGAAAACATCAATGTGAAGACTTCTAAAAATAGATGCCTGAGAATTTCCATACAGTTGTTAGTCGTCTGAGAATGCCTTTGAAAATTGTATCTTATCTCATTAACATGTCAATCAAGAAGAGAAGCAAGAAGCAGGAATATAGAAATTATGTTATCGACACCACAGAAACGTCTATTTGCACAGCAGTGTTGCTGAAATACAGATTTCCTTTCCTAAGTAGAGCTCAAACTTTAGGATGCATAAGAATAACTTGAGGATTTTATTAAGATGAATTTTCCTAGTTCAGGGCTTCTCAATCTGTTTTTTATTATCACCCCCTCACCCTCTGTGAAACTGTAATAATGCTGACAGGCTGGGATATCTACTTATGGAATGTGGCCGGATGGAGGGTCACAAAGTCGTTGCTTTAGCTAAGAGTTTTTGCCCTTCAAAATCCCATTTTTGTACCTTTAGGAGCTATTTCTGCCCCCATTAGAATCAGTTCCTAGTCCCATCTCTTCAGTCCTTTGATTCAGGAGCTTGTTGTGGGATCTAAAATTGTGTTTTTAAAAAAACACATGCACACACACTGCAGGAGATTGTGGTGCAGATGGTCCCTTAAAGACATTCTGAGAAAAACTGCTAAGATTTTACAATCTCAGGAAATTACCTCTGAACGCCTCATTTGGAAGTGACTGAATTAGTAAGTGGCAAAGACTTGATGGAAGATCCTTTCCCATTAATTTGTCATTGAGAGTTTGGCCCCTAGTGCCTTGTGTTCCACAGGATCCCCCGGGACACAAAGTATTCTCAATACATGCATATTAAGCTGGACCTCTGGAATGGATCTGTGGATCCGGAATAATCAGTGTGAGCTCACAGGAGGTGCTCAGGCCGCAGTGGATGGGGAGGCCTCCAGTCAGAGACTGAGTCTGGGCAATGACCGTCAACCCTCACTATGTTTTAGATCCTTACCCAAACTTTGGAAAGATACAAATTGTTCTGTCACAGGTTATTAAATTCAGGCAGTCAAAGATGTGTCCATTGATCCCTATGTTCCTTGATGACTATAATACCGAGAAGCATAGACAGCCAAGGGAATCAGCATCCAAGGACTGTTCAGTTCCGTCCAGCCTGGAAACAGTAGGTTCCTGATAAGAGGGTCGAGCTAGGTTGTTGGAGCTTTGGTGGGCTCTGCCTGAAGTCTTTATTCAAGTGAGCTGCTCAATCATACCTTAAGTGTTTGCTTCTGATTTGACTCAGATCCACATGCACTCACAGGATGCTCAAGACTGCTACCAGCCACCCTCCTGGACAAGGAGACCCGTCAGGGCTGGGCATGAAGTCAAGGTACATTAGGTTCCAGCTTTAGCAAGGGAATTATGGGTGAATTAGCTTGAAGCACCTGGAATCAAGCAGTAGCTGAGACCCACCTTAGCCCCGGAGACCTCACAGTCTTCAACCAGTAAAAATGCATTTCATGTCACTTTGGCCATGGCTTTACGATTTCTTTTTTCCCACTCAACTTAATCAAAACTGGACCTGACTAAATCCTGAAGACTGTAAGCCAAGTCCAAGGTCTTCAAGGCCCCATTGACCTAGATTCTCCAATTCCAATCCAGTGTGCAGTTATGACAAATGAAACAAATATTTAGTGAGTGTCCTTTTTGTATTAATAGTTAGCACTATCCCAAGAGGTACAGATGTACAGAGAAGAAATAGAAAACAATCTTACCTTCATAGAGTGTATAATCTAGTTGGCACTGGTAGTGGAGAAGACAGAGGACAAAAGGGATCAGAATGATTTGTAGTGCTTCTTGAATCACTGGCTATATATCTTGAATTTGTTCTGAAAACTGAATTACCATTTTCCCTTCAAATATTACTTATAACCCATTTCATTCCTTCTCCTCCTCAAGGATCACACTGAGATTATGTTCAGCATTATCATCATCTTCCTTATATCTCTTAGGCCTTCCTTTGTTTTCACTCAATATATTACCCTGGATATTTTCTACTGCCCTGCCTCAATATGAAATCCTTTTCAGCCATGTACAATCAACTGGTAAAGCCATCAATTCAATTTTAATTTGTCACATTATTTTTTAGTCCTACACTTTCCATTTGATACTTTCATATAGATTTTAATTACCTGGTAGAAGGTTTTATCATTATTTATTGTACATGTTGGTTGGAGTAATTATGAAATCAAATCTGATAGCTATATCATGTGCATCACTTGTGAGTCAGTTTCAATTTTATATTGTTTCCCTTGATCTTATATTTCGGTATACCTGTTGTTACTGTTATTATTGTTATTTGATTGGTCATATAGAGTGTGCTAGGCTGTACTCCTTCCTGTTCACATTTTTAAAAGCATTTATGAAAACTAGTATTAATTCTTCTGTAATCATTTGGAAGAAATCCTCTATGAAGCCATGTGTGCCTGGTCTTTCCTTTGTGGAAAGATTTTATTAATTAAATCTATTTTATATAAGCCTATCATGATTTGTGTCTTTCTAGGAATTTCTTTGTTTCTTGTGGGTTATCCAATTTTTTTGGCATATAATTTTACTGGTATTACCTTTTAACCCATTTTAAGTTTGATTCTAATATATGGTATACTTCCCTTTTCTCTGGGGGATACAGTCCAAGATCTCTAGCATATGCCTGAAACTGCTGATAGAACAAAATTTCATATATGCTATGATTTTCCTATATGTACATACTTATGATAAAGTTTAATTCATAAATTAGGCAGAGAAAAGGTTAACAACAATAATACAATAGAACAATTATAACAATATACTGTAATAAAAGTTATATGAATATGATCTCTTTCTCTCTTCAAAATATCTTACTGTATTGTACTTACTCTTATTCTTCTCGTGATGATGTGAGATAATAAAATGACTATATGATGAGATGACATAGACACTGTGATGTTGCATTAGGCTACAACTGACCTTCTGATGATAGGTCAGAAAAGGTTCCTGTGTTCCAGGTGATGCCGGATCACTGAGCCATGATGGTGCCAATGGTTAGACACAAGAGCAGAAGATATTGATGCTTAACATGCAGGTAGTGTACACAGTATATATGCTGGATCAAGAGTTGATTCGTGTCCCAGATGGAATGGAGTGAGATGGCACAGGGTTTCACTACGCTACTCAGAATGTTGTGCAATTTAAACTTTTTGGAATTATTTATTTCTGGAATTTTCCATCTTTTATTTTTGGACCAGGATTGATCATAGGTACCTAAAACCATGGAAATCAAAATCATGGGTAAGGGGGCACTATTGTATCCTCTTTCATTCCTGATTTTAGTAATTTTTCTTTTGGTTTGGTTTGGTCATTTTTTTTTTTTTTTTTTTTTTTTTGTCAGTTTAGCTAAGGTTTTCAATTGTGTTGATCTTTTCAAAGGACCAAGTTTTGGTTTTATTGATTTCTCTATTGTTTTTCTCTATATTTCTTTTATTTCTACTCAAACCTTTATTATATCATTCCTTTTACTGGCATTGGATATTGTTTATTACTTTTCCTCATTTTTGAATATAAAAAGTTAGGTTAATTTAAGATACTTTTATGTATTTAAATGTAAGCATTTATTACTACGGACTTTGGGTGATTAGGTTGTGTTAATGTAGGTTTATCAATCATAAAATGTGTACCATTCAGGTCAGGGAGATTAATAACAGGGGAGGTTATGCATGTGTCAGAGCAGGGGCTATATGGAAAATCTCTGTACCTTCCCCTTAATTTTGCTGTGAATCTAAAGCTTTTCTTAAAAATGAAATTATTAAAGAAAGATGAGTGTTTATAGCTATAAAATTCTCCATAAGAACTGCTTTAGTTATACCTTACATCTTTTAGTATGTAGTATTTTCATTTCATTTGTCTAATCTTATTTTATAATATCTATTGTGATTTCTTTTTTGATACATTGGTTATGTAGGAGTGTTCTGGTTAATGTAGTAGTTTGCTAGGGCTACCATAACAAGATACCTCAGATGGGTGGTTTACACAATGGAAATTTATTTTCTCATAGTTCTGGAAACTAGAAGTCCAAGATCAAGGTGTTGACATTTTGATTTCCTCTGAGGCCTCTCTTGTTGGCTTGCGGATGGCCGCCTTCTCACTGTGTCATCACTGTGTCCTCACATGTGACTCTCTGATGGCACACCCTGTGCATGTCCAAATTTGTTCTCATTAAAACACCAGTCATATTAGATTTGAGCCCACCCTAATGACCTCTTTTTAACTTATTGGCCTCCTTAAATGCCCTGTTCTCAAATACAGTCACATTCTGAGTGACTGGGGGCTAAAGTTTCAACATATGAATTGAGGGGAGGGGTCAGGGCAGGACAAAATTTAGCCCATAATAGATAATTTTTGTATATTTGTGAATTTTATAACATTCCATCTATTGAGTGTTTTTATTTTCATTCCATTATGGTGAGAGAACACACTTTGTAATATTTTATTTCTTTTAAAAATTATTGACACTTGTTTTATGGTTTTGTATGTGGTCCGTCGTGGAGAATGTTTCATGCACTCTTCAGAAGAATGCGTGTTCTGCTGTTGTGGAAAAGCATGTTTGATAAATTTCTGCTGTATATAGTTGTTCAAGTCTTCTTTTTCTTGAACTTTTGTCTAGTTCCATCCGTTGCTGTGAAAGGTATTGAAATATTCAAATATCTGTGCACGCTCTATTTTTCCTTTTGATTCTGTCAGTTTTGCTTCATGTATTTTGGAACCCTGTTGTTAGGCACATATATATTTAAAATTGCTATATCTCCATGATGGAATAATTCCTTTATAACTATATAATGTCCTTATTTTTTCTATAATAATAATTTTTACATTAAAGTTGAGTTACCTGATATTAACATACGTACTCTAGCACTTTTTGGGTTACTTTTTGAATGGTACATGATTTCCCATGTTTTACTTTCAACCAATTTGTGTCTTTGAATCCAATAGATGTCTCTTACACGCAAAATATAGCTGGATGACTTTTTAATCAATTCTGCTAATCTCTGCCTTTTGAGTATTAAATCCATTTATATTAATGCAATTACTGATAAAGTAGGATTTATGCCTACCATTTTGCTTTTTGTTATGTGTATTATACCTGTTTCATTCTTCTATGCTCCCATTGCTGCCTTTTTTGTGTAAATAGGTACTAATTTACATGTCATTTTGATTCTCATGCATTTATTTTCATATATTATTTTCTCATTATTTCCCTTGGGATTACAATTAATATATTAATTTATAATAATTTAGTTCAGATTAATGCCAACTAAATTTCAAGAGTGTACAAGAACTTTTATCTTATATAGCCAGCTGTGCCCTCTACCGCTACCCTTCTAACTTTGGGTCATTATGTTCAAACAAATTACATTTTATGCATTGTGTGCTCATTTATAACAGACTTATGTTCATTTATTTCTGTAATTATGTTTTAAATATAATTAAAGATTAGAGTAACAAAAATAGGCAATACTTTTTTTTTATGTGTTTAAATTTCAAGTGCTGTCTATCTTTTATGTGAATTCAAGTCAAATGTCTTTCATTTCAGCCTCAAAGATTCCCTTTGCTGTTTCATGAAGGGCAGATCTGTTAGAGAAAAATTCTCTTAGTTTTTGTTTTTCATTAATGTCTTAATATTCCTCCATTTCTGAAAAGTCATTTTTATGGTATAGAATTCTTGGCTGGCAGTCTTCCTTTTCAGCACTTTGAATTTGTCATCTTTCTGCCTTTTGGCTTCCACGGTTTCTGATTAGAAGTCAGCTGTTAATCTTCTTGAGGAACCCTTGTACATGAAGCATAACTTCTATATTTATGCTTTCAAGATATTTTTTGCCTTTGGCTTTTCACAGTTGGATTATGTTGTGTCTAGGTATGGATCTGTTTCAGTTTATCCAACCTGGAATTTGAGAAGATTCTTAGATGTGTACATTAATATTTTCCATCAAATTCGGCAACTTTTCACCCATTCGTTCCTCCAATATCATTCCTGCCTTGTCTTTCTCGTCTCATCTGTGACTCCATTATGTACGCTGGTACACTTGATGGTACTCTACAGGCCCCTGAGGCTGTGCTCATTTTCCTTCATTGTTTTTTTCTTCTCTACCTCAGACTGGATCATCTTAATTGATCTATCTTTAAATTCACTGCTTGTCTTGCCAGCTTAGGTACACTTTATTTCTGCTAGTGTATATTTAATTTTAGTTACTGTACTTTTCAACTTCAGAATTTCTGTTTGTTTCTTTTTATAATTGTTCTTCGCTATGTGGGGAGATACCACTCTCATACTTTCCTTTAGCGATTTAGACATAATTTTCTTTAGTTATTTGAACATTTTTATGATCGTTTATTTAAAATCCCTCTCCAGTAAATCTAATATCTGGGCTCTCTCAGACACAGTTTCTGTTGACTACTTTTTTCTCTCTCTGCGGAACATACTTTCTTGTTTATTTGAATATCTCATAATTTTTTGTTGACAATCATGTTTCTTAGTTTGGTTTGTGCTGCTCTTACAGAATGCACAGACTGGTTAATTTATTTTTTAAAATGGTAGTTTATTTTCTAACCGTTCTATATCCTGAGAAGTCCAAAATCAAAGGGCCAGTATATTGTGAGAACTTTCTTGCTGGGTCATCCAATGGGGTAAGGTGGGAAGAAGGGGAGGGCAAAAGGGACCAAACTCATCCTTTTGGAAGGGAGCCACTCCCACAATAACAAACCTACTCCTGTGATGACAGCATTAAATCACTCATGAGGGCAGAGTCCTCATGGCCTAATCACCTCTTAGTACTGTTACAATGGCAATTAAATTTTAACATGAGTTTGGGAGGGGACAAACATTCCAGACAAAGCACTAAACATGATATATAATAAAATGTGGAAACTTTGAAAATCAGATTCACTGTCCACTCCTGGGTAGGTTGCTGTTTCTGCTTGTAATTGTTGTTTGTTTGTTTCATTACTTTTCTTAACTAAATCTGCAATGTCTGTATTATGTGTCATGTGTAGCCACTGAACTCTCTGCTTATTTATTGTAGTAGTCAGTGAGTAAACATATTTCCTGAAATGGCTTGAAGCAATAACACCCTTAGCTTTCACTCAGGAGCTGGGCTTCTGTGCTGCGACGCTTCTGTGCTGGGGCATTGCTGTGGTGCTCTTGGAGACAGTTTACATCTTTTCCTTAGTCTGCACTTCTACCTGTGCAAAGCCTTAAGAACCCTAGGAGAGAAACTGGGGTCTTCCCAGGTATCTTGTGAGCACACCCACAGCTCTGAACACGTGCATAGCCTTCTAGATTCTGAGGCATACATTGCAGTTTTTCGAAGTACTCTACGGACCTCTCATTTCCTTCTAAGTGTTTTGGCCAGCTTCTTGTTTGTCCCAATGGTTGCAATGCTACCTAAGGATTCCTGCTGGTTGTTTTCTACAAACGCCCCAGGGAAAAGGTTTGTAGTGAGCTTATTCTGACTCACTTTATACGAAAACAAATCTTGTGAGCGACAGTGGCCAGATAGGTCAAATGATGATAATTCTCTAAGAATGGTGTTTTTGGAGGAGATCCAAACTCCAGTCGCTCCGAGGCTGCTGGTTTACAGGGCTGCCAAGATTGCGAGGCTGCCGGGTTTAGGGCTACTACAGAGCTAGGGAGAAGAGGAGGTGGCTACAAAAGTTGAAGGATCATAAAACACTGCTCTTGCCAAAGTTCAACCATTTGTTCCTGAATGAACGCTGTTTTTTTTTGTTTTTGTTTTTGTTTTTGAGACAGAGTTTCGCTCTTGTTGCCCAAGCTGGAGCGCAAAGGCACAATCTCAGCTCACTGCAACCTCTGCCTCCCAGGTTCAAGAGATTCTCCTGCCTCAGCCTTCCAAGTAGCTGGGATTACAGGCGTCTGCCACGACACTCAGCTAATTTTTGTATTTTTAGTAGAGACAGGGTTTCACCATGTTGGCCAGGCAGGTCTCGAACTCCTGACCTCAAGTGATCCACCTGCCTTGGCCTCCCAAAGTGCTGGGATTATAGGTGTGAGCCACCGTGCCCGGCCTATAAATGCTTCTTAGATTGTTGGAAGCCTTTGATTAATCTCCAAAGTCCTGAAAAAGTTGATTGTGCCAGTGTTCTCGTCGCTTTATGGAGGACAAATTTTCAGTGGTCGTCTCTTTGTAATTCCAGGAGCAGTCTCCCCCATTATCTAAAAACTGACAGAAGAATCCCTGAAAATAGTTATCTCTCATTGAGAAGAAGAAATTTGCTAACATTAGATTTATAGTAATCTTTTTTTTTTTTTGCTAAAGATGAAATTTCCAAGTTTCCATAAGATGGAAAAAATATTCAAAAGGCTATTGTCAAACTTACATGTTTTACAGAAATTTTAACATATCCTGTTGCAGTACAAATTGTCTGGTGGGAATCAGGAACGGTCTGCTTACCAAAACCAGTCCTATAAATCATTGACGCTCTATATATTCCAGAACAGATGTAAAGTGACAGTATTATAACATCATAAACTTGATAGCATATTTCCTCAGATCTTGATGTAGAAGTAGTAAATCCAGGATGCATGCAATATAAATACATGCTTCACTTCTTCTTTTCTCTCTATAAAATTCTCTGCCAATTTATGTTATGTAAGTTTAAAATGCTCTTTTTAATGCCAATTCTTAGAAATAAACAGTTTTAAAAAATGACTCATTTTTTACAAATAAACAAAAAGAACTGCCATAACTACTAATACGGAATTTTGCTTGTATCTCGAGATAATAAAGACAAAAATAAAGAACACCATGCCAATATCTGAGGAAGTTATTAAAATGCGAGTAAAATGTTATTTGTAATAGCTATATATACCTATGTTATAACTATATATACATAAATACATATATGTATATATGCAATAACTATATATATACACACATATGTATATGTGTATATATAGTATATATACACATGTGTATATGTGTATAGTGTATATGGTATACATACACTATATATGTAATAACTATGTGTGTGTATATATACACACACACACACACACACATATATATATATATAGAGAGAGAGAGAGTCTTTTAAAAGTAAGTCAAGGGGGAGAGAAGTATCTTAGTATGTCACTGCCTACTCCTTAAATCTAACCTGGGAATCAAAAGGGCTGTATGTACCACAGTGCTGTTTGTGGCCCTTACTATGCTCTTTGACTTTTTCGGTGAGCCTCAGTTCCCTCATTTGTAAAACTGTGAGGAAAGCACTATGTTATTGTGAAACATAAGATACCATATAAATGTTACAGATGATTATTACTTAGTCAATTTTGGAGACAGGACGAAAGCTTAAAGGAGGCAGTAGACACTCTTTGAGAAAGCTTTCCAAAAGGTGAGAATTATTGAGCATGTGGCTCTAGAAGCAAAGCTTTCGTGGTAGAAATCTCAAAGAGAACTTGCAGGTTAAACTGTTGTTTCTCACTCTCCTTTCCTTTCAAACACGTCTTTTAGTCCTATCTGAAAAATGTCATTATGGAACTGAGGTCCCACCCCACCCTGCAGTTTCATCATGCATTTCCTTTTATCTTAGATAATTCTATGACATCCTTATCTTGTCAGGTTTTAATTAATCAGGGAGCCTTAGTGCTCATATAGCCTTTGTGTGTTTGTCTGATGTGAGATTTGAGAAAAATCCACGGGATCACAAGATTTCCCAAACACAGGAATAAGATACAATCACCATGTGAATTACCAAAGGATACATTTCAAATTGGGAACAGAAATCACATCTCACAGTTTTATTTATCTCATTTATTCCCTAATAACTACAGTATATACCTGTTCATACTCCCTTTCTGAACATTACCCCCTTCAGCTGTTCAGAGAGGGATCCTACTACATATCTAGTATCTTTATTCTCCGAATACCACTGAGTGGACCTGGACATCTGATCCCAGTTGGGCGTGATGGATTTTCCAGCTGGGAACTGGAAATTGGGACACGGAGACTAGTTACTTAATTATGGGTGCTGAACATGGAAGGTAACCTAAGGGCCATATGGAGATGGCCATAATAGTTTACATGCAAATGAGAGTCCAAGCTGCAGAGGAGGAATGAAGGCACAGGGAGAATGAAAAGAGCCAGGCCGGGCGCAGTGGCTCACGTCCCAGCACTTTGGGAGGCTGAGGCGGGCGGATCACAATGTCAGGAGATCGAGACCATCCTGGCTAACCCAGTGAAACCCCGTCTCTACTAAAAATACCAAAACAAAACAAAACAAAAAACTAGCCAGGCGTGTTGGCGGGCACCTGTAGTCCCAGCTACTCCGGAGGCTGAGGCAGGAGAATGGCGGGAACCCTCCAGGAGGAGCTTGCAGTGAGCCCAGATCGCGCCACTGCACTCCAGCCTGGGCGACAGAGTGAGACTCCGTCTCAAAACAAAACATAACCAAACCAAGCAAAACAACAACAAAAAAAGTGATTCTCCTCAGTTGAGGGCATGAAGAGCAGAAAGAAAGTGAAGCAGATGTCCTAAGTTCCTGGGTTTTATATTCAGTTTCATGGGTGGTCTCTGTTCATATCTTTTATTTAAATTCATGGGATATTCCCTTATTCTTACATGGTGCACTTTAGGAAACATGAGTTAGTTTGTTTTTTAAAAACAAACCCTCCCTGACTCAGGCAATACATCTGTAGTTAATTCCTAGTGTAGCCATGTAACTTACTGCCCAAGCCAGGATAATGTGGAGATCAAAGCAGACTTTCTCATTATAACTGAGCAACTGCTTGCAGAACTGTGCTACATTGTTCAAACACTGATGTGAAGCCTCTGAACTGGGAGAGGATTGTGAAAGAACTTTGAATTGAGATGGGTCACAGCAGGTTATCTGTTGCTATGCAATTGATGACCCCCATGCAGTGGCTGAAATTAAAATCATTTACTTTGCTCATACATCTGGGTCTTGATGGGGCTATGTTGACCAGATCTGGTTTAAGGTCTTCTATGTGATGTGGTCAGATGGTGGCTGGGGATGGGTCATTCCGAATGTTTCTTCAATTACATGCCTGAGCTGAGAAAACTTAGGGACTAGAATAGCTGAGGCCCCATGAACATGACAGAGAGAGATTTTCTTTTATCTATCTGTTTCTCTCTCTGCCTAGCTACCTACCTACCTACCTGCCTGTCATCTATCACCTACCATCTATCTATTATCTACCATCTATCTTCTATCTTTCATCTATTCATCTGTCTACCTACCTATAATCTCTTTATCCATCTACAATTTAGTGCCTCTACTTTTTTTTTTTTTTTTTTTTGATACAGGATCTGGCTCTGTCACCCAGGTGGGAATGCGGTGGCGCTATCTCAGCTCACTGCAACCTCTGCCTCTTGAGTTCAAGCAATTCTCCCACCTCAGCCACCCGAGTAGCTGAGACTACAGGTACACACCACCACACCCAACTAATTTTTGTATTTTGGGTAGAGACACAGTTTCATCATGTTGCCCAGGCTGATCTTGAACTCCTGAGCTCAAGCAATCCACCTGCCTCAGCCTCTCTACCTGTTTTTACCCACGTAGTTTCCACACAGTGGTTCTAGGCAGTCAGGACTTCTTGCACAGCAACTGGAACCCCACAGAGCACATGCCCCAGATTCTGATGGAGTCTGGAAGTCTTGCAGCATCTATGGGCTGTGCTCTGTTTTGTATATTGGCAACCAAAAAGCCTTGCCGAAGTGCAAGGAGAAAGGATGTAGACTCCAAGCCTCAATGGCAGGAGTGGCAAAGAACTGGCTGATGTGCTTTACTCCCCTTCAGTGGGAGACAGCTTTGGAGGATTCACTGCCTTGCAGTGGGTTTGAAATGTCACATCAGTCACTTCCATGATGAGAGTGAGCATGATGAGAACAAATTTGCAATATGTATAATATATTTTAACGTAATCATTTTTTGGTTTTACTATATTTAAAGAAATACCACAATAAAGTCTAAAGGGGTATCTTTTATGGAAGTGGATGTTTTATTTAGAGCAACGTCGTTAAGTAAATGCTGAAATTCATGAAAGTTGTGGCGCATCAAACACTTATATTTCTCAAACCGTAATTTTTGTTAATTTTATCCATTCCATTTTCATTTATTATAAAATATACAGACTTACCTTTACTGCAGTTATGACTCGTCCAAATAGTAACAAAATAAAATGAAGATATCCTTGTTTCTTGTAAGAAGAAGAAAAATATTTAAAATTCTGATTAAAGAACTAGTAATAAGAATTTTATAGCTCTAGTCTCTTGATAAAGGTGAGAATAATATACTACCTTATTAGGTTATGTAAACTGTTCTGTCCATTTTTCACACTTGGCACAAATTAATAAAAAATATTATTCAAGGGCAAGTAGAGTGACGTAGATATCAATCTGGTATGAGAGTAGTACACATCTTGGCTGGGCACGGTGGCTCATACCTGTCATCCAGCACTTCGGGAGGCCAAGGCAGACAGATCACTTGAGGCCAGGAGTTCAAGACCAGCCTGGGCAACATAGCAAAACCCTGCTTGCACTAAAAATACAAAAATTAGCTAGACGTGGTGGTGCACGCCTGTAGTCCCGGCTACTAGGGAGGCTGAGGCAGGAGAATTGCTTGAACCCTGGAGACAGATGTTGCAGTTAGCTGAGATCACACCAGTGCACTCCAGCCTAGGTGACACAGTGAGGCTCTGTCTCAAAATAAAACAAAACAAAACAAAAGAGTAATACACATCCCTTTATAAATAAAATTTAATATAACTGATCATAAATCAGACACTAAAAATAAAAACATGTAAATTGATACTTAAAAATACTCTTATTTTTCTTTTCATTTCATCATCAGCAGTGATGGGCAATTTAAATAAGAACTTGCATACAGTTTACATATGACCTAATGCCTTTGTTCTACATTAGACCCTTGTGTTACAATCAATGACACAATTGAACTTCAATTCAAGATGTAACTGGAATGCCTGGAAAAGAAATGGCAGCCCATGCTGAGTAATCTCTAGACCTCTTTTGGGTGGAATTCTGCAGATGGCTGGGGGTAGGACTTTAGCCAACCTCGTGATCACAGTGGAAGGTAAACAGAAGCACTGTCAAGGGGAGTGGGTGGTCCTGGAAGTAAGCAAAGGGCATCTGGCAGCAAGAGAGAGTGAAAGGAGGAGAGCTATGTGGATAACGTATTGAACATTCATGGATTCGTTGTTGTTGGAGTACTTCTTGTTCGGTTTACTTTTCTTTTATTGTTGTCCTCAAGTCTTCCTCACCAGGTAAATGGACAGACACAACACTGAGTATAGGATACATCACAGATATTCACTCATTTAAATTCATTTTAAAACTGAAATTTCATAGGAGCAAAGTTTGCCCTGCCAGACTAGATGCTTTTTGTCAACTGATTTGTGGAAGATGAATAGAAGGGCCGGGTAATTTTTTTTTTAACGCTTGAATGACATCACTTGTACTCGGGAAGGGGAACATCACACATCGGGGCCTATCATGGTGGGGGGAGGGGGGAGGGATTGCATTGGGAGTTATACCTGATATAAATGACGAATTGATGGGTGCTGACGAGTTGATGGGTGCAGCACACCAACATGGCACAAGTATACATATGTAACAAACCTGCACGTTATGCACATGTACCCTAGAACTTAAAGTATAACAATAAAAAATAAAAATCAAAATCAAAAAAAAAACAGAGCAAAGTATTACATAGCCAGAAATCAGATTTATTCAAAAGCTACAGCAATTAAAACCTTTGAGCACTGATCCACGAATAGACAACTAGAAGAAAGACACAATAGGGTCCAGAATGAGGCCCGCACAGGTCGGGGCTTCTGACTTCCTGCAGCTATGCAGTTCCATGTAGTCGAAAAGTAGTCTTTTGTTTTTCATTCGGGGTACAGTGTAATTTATACTTAGTAAAACATACAGATCTTAAATATGTATCTAATTAATGTTTGCCTGTATATACACCTGTGTAACTATCATTCAGCTCAAGATAAAAGGATATCTCCATCATCCCAGGAAGTTCCGTCCTGGTCCTTCCCCACAGGTATCCCCAGGCACAACCTGTTATTCTGAAGAAATCCACCGTCAATGATAATAGTTTTGCCTACACTGGAATTTCATTTAAAGAGAAAAATGCAGCATGTCCTCTTTGGGGTGTCTGGTCTCTTCCAGTCTTACGTTTGTGAAATCTATCCATATTGTTCTGTGTAGCAATGGTTTATCTTCCTCTTTTGGCCGTGTAGGATTCCATTATATAAGTATACCATACTTTGTGCATCCAATTTCCCATTGGTAGACATTTGGGTTGTTTCTAGTTTTTGTCCATTCTAAATAAAGCTGCTATTAACATTCCTGCACAAGTCTTTTTGTAAAATCATGCAATCATTTGTATAGACCCATTCTTAGAGGTGGAATTGCTGGAACACAGGCATAAATTAAAGTGTATTAGAAACTGCCAAACAGCTTTCCAAAGTGGCTGTATTGTTTTATACTCCCACCAGCAATACAAGAGAATTTCAGCTGCTACACATTCACAGCAATACTATTGTCCATTGATTATTGATTATTTAATGAAGCCATACTAATGTTTTAAATTTGAACAACTGAAAAAACCAAAACCATGCAGTTAAATATTTTATGGTACATTTTAGTAGTTGTTTCTTTCTGATTTTTAAAAGTTCTGCAGCCATTGCATATGGTTGTTTCTCCTTTATGTAGTTAAGATAGAAAATCACATTAGTTTTCAACTGTTAAATCAACCTTTCATTCCAAGGATCCTGGCATTGTTCTACTTTGTTTCCTCAGTGGTGGTTATATGATGTTCACTTTCTGATAAATCATAGTTGCACATTTTTGGTAAATTTTTGTGTTTTATTTATACCAAGTGAATATAAATTGTTTTGCTACATTACTGTTAAAATAATGAGGATTAACATTTCAGTAAGTAACTGCTTACTAAGTAATACTATTTTTGGTAAATTGATCTACAATAACTAACATATTTTGCTTACCATGAAGAAAACCTTGATCTACCCTATCAAAATCCCCAAAATTTTTTTTTTCTTTTTTTTTGCAGAAATTAAAAAGCTGATCCTGAAATTCATATGAGATTGCAAGGGATGCTGAATAACCAAAACAATCTTGAAAAAGACAAATAGAGTTAAGGACTTACTCGTCATGATTTCAAAACTTATTGTAAAGCTACATGAATGAAAACAGTGTGGTACTGAAATAGAATAAACTTATAGACCAATGAAATGGAATCGAGAATTCAGAACCGATACACCAATATATCAATGTTCAACAGATTTTCAACAAGGGTTCCAAGATCATTCAATGAAGAAGGAAGTGTGTCTTCAACAAATGGTGCTGGGACAACTGGATAGCCACACGCAAAAGAATGAAGGTGGGATGTGACCTTACAACATATATAAAACTAATAACTGAAAGAGGATAAAGGACACAAATATAACATCTTAAACTCTAATACTCTGTTTTTTTGTTTTGTTTTGTTTTGTTTTTTTTAAATGGAGTTTCACTCTTGTTGCCCAGGCTGGAGTGCAACGGCACGATCTCAGCTCACTGCAACCTCTGCCTCCCAGGTTCAAGAGATTCTCCTACCTCAGTCTCCTGAGTAGCTAGGACTACAGAAATGTGCCACCATGACCGATTACTTTTGTATTTTTAGTAGAGATGGCGTTTCTCTACTAAACCCCATCTTGGTCAGGCTAGTCTCGAACTCCCGACCTCAGGTGATCCACCCACCTTGGCCTCCCAAAGTGCTGGGATTACAGGCGTGAGCCATGGTACCTGGCCAACTCTAATACTCTTAGAAGGAAATCCTCATGGCCTTGAGCTTGGTAATTGTTTCTTAGATATGATACCAACAACACAAGCACAAAAGAACAAAAATGTATAAATTGGGCTTCGTCAAAACTTTTTTTAAAATGTGCATTAAAGGATACTATCAAAAGAATTTAAAAACCCACAGAATGAGATAAAATATTTGCAAAGCATGTATTTGATAGAGGTCTAGTGTATAAAATGTGTGTACCAAGAACTCTTACTCTTACAACTGAAGAACAAAAAGTCAAACAAAAATAGACAAAATACTTTGCTCTAAAGAAAAGATAAAAATGACCAACAAGACATGAAAGATGCTTGGGAAATGGGATGATTATAATAAATAAATTTTTTAAAGGAACATTAAGTGTTGGTGAGGATGTGAAGAAATTGGAACTTTCCTACATTGCAGGAGAGAATGTAAAATGGTTTCGCCACTGTAGAAAACAGTTTAGTAGTTATTAAAAACATTAAACATACAATTTACCATATGAATCAGAAATCCCACTTTTGGCTATACACCGAAAATAATTAAAAACTGGCAGTCAACAATGAGATGCCATCTCACACCACTCAGTATGGCTATTATTAAAAAATCAAAAAATAACAGGTGCTGGTGAGGTTGGGAAGGAAAAGGAACATTTTCATTGCAGCACTATTCACAATAGCAAAGATATAGATTCAACTTAAATGCCCAGCGATGGTAGAATAAAGAAAATGTGGTACATGTATACCATGAAATACTATGTGGCCATAAAAATGGATGAGATTGTATCCTTTGCAGGGACATGGATGGAACTGAGGGCCATTACTCTTAGCAAAACAACACAGGAACAGAAAACCAAATACCACATATTCTCTTATAACTGGGAGCTAAATGATGAGAACACATGGACACATAGTGGGGAACAACAGACACTGGGGCCAACTGGAGAGTGAAGGGTAGGAGGAGGGACAGAATCACAAAAACAAACACCTACTAGGTACTGGGCTTTATACCTGCATGGTGAAATAATCTGTATAACAAACCCCCATGACATGACTTCACCACGAAACAAACAAACCTGCACATGTACCACTGAACTTAAAAGTTAAGAAAAACAGGTAGTCCAACAAAGACTTCTGTTTATAGCAGCCCTATCAACAGCAGCTAAAAGTGGAAACAAACCAAATTCCCATGAACTGATCAATGCATCAACCAAGTTTTTTATATCTATGCAATGCAACGTTATTATAAGAAAACAATGAAGTAACAATGCAGTCTCCAACATGAATGAACCTTAAAAATATGCCAAGTGAAAGAAGCCAGATACAAAGGCTATATACGGTGTAATTTCCCTTACATAAAATATCAAAAATAGGGAAATTCACAGAGACAGGAAGCAGATCTGCGGTTGTCAAAAGCTAGAGGAAGTGGGGAGATGAAAAGTGACTGATTATTTGGCACAATATTTCTACTTGGGGCTATGAAAATGTCCTGGGGCCAGATAGTGGTGACGGATGCACAACATTCTCCACGTAGTAATGCCACTGAATTATATGCTTCAAAATGGTCAAAAGGATGAGTTTTATTTTAGGTGTCTTTTATCACCATAAAGAGCCACAATTCCCTGACACTGTTGTTCTTAAACTTTATAAACTTCTTAAGCCATATATTATTTATTATCGTTGTATTTTATAAGACTATCTGTATAGAAAGTCTAATGTTAAATAATTTTATTTGCATAAATCCTATTTGTGTTTTTTAGTAATTCTGAGGTATGAAGACAGCAACTTTGGGGGATAATTAAGCCTTCTTATCTGTATAATATTCATTTGGAATTTTCTTCTGACATGCAAGACATATGTACATTTAGTCGTGAGAATGGTTTTAAGTTCATGGTTATGGTCTCTGATTACCTTAGAATGACTCCATGGAGACGGAGCTAATTCAAGTCCCGTCCACAACGTGGACATCAGCTTTTAAGGGTCTCTACTCAGAGTCAGATAAGCCGCATGCTCGGAAGTTGACCATTTACCCAGTTATTTCCCAGGTTCCTGGTTCAACCACTACCCTTCTTTTTGTACTTCATTAATAAGCACATTTTTCTTTTAACCCTCAGACATATGCCCCGTTAAGCATTAATAACTGTTATCCCAAGAGAAGTTCATGTAGAAAGACAAGCGCCGGGTGACACGTTAAGGAAGAGAGAGAAATGCTGGCCCTAGGACATCACCAATTCCAATTCCAACGTTCACCAGAGGCTTCAGGACTCGACAAAACTACCAGAGCCTACTCCTTTCCGGGCTGCTCAAGACCACGGAAGCTGCAGGAACAATCTGTCTGTCAGGGTTAGGCCTTCACAGGAGAGAACTGGCCCACAAAGGCAAAATCAACAGTATTTAATGTGCTTGTCTGAAATACTTGTTTTAATTTACTCGCTTTCAGTTTTTACCTGCAACATTTCTTAAAATCCCATTTTGTGTGAACCAACTAGGTTATACCGATGAATACCAGATACCTCAGTCGGTTTCAGAGGTGTAAGGACATTTCTGTCTCGGGAAAACTCCAGGAAATAGAAAGCCTGCATGATGATCATTCTTTAAAGAGCAAGTGCTGACTCAAGAGCATATTTTCCCGGTGCCCAAGTCTGATGAGCTTCAATATACTGAAGATTCACATTTGATTCATGAAGTCTTTTTTCTAAGTTCATTATTAAATGTAAACAGTCAGTCAAAAACATTAGAGGGAGTGAGTCAGACTTTAGGAAGATTTAGGAAAATATTGTTATTGCAAGTGACGTCTTTCAGTCAACTTAGAGACAGTAAAAATGCATCTGCTTTTGTTGGGAAAGGGGGCACGTCCTGTGTTGCCACCGAGGTGTGATCTCTAAACCAAGGTCTTGTCCCATATAGAGAATGGTTTCCTAAAAATTCAGAAATATGACTATTTTAATAGTCCTAGCTATTTTTCCAGCTTACCTCTGTTCCTCAAATATATCATCAACTGTTAGTGTGGACTGCAAAAGTCACCTGGCTTTAAACCCAAAAGAATTAGTTGAGTTAGAAATCAGAGTGACTAAGCAAGTGACAAGAATTACTGAATAAGTACATCCTCTATCCCTTTGAATTCAGATGAAGTGAATCCTTATTTTACAAGTCAACATGAGAGGCTGAGGCAGGAGGCTCGCTTGAGCCCAGGAGTTCAAGGTGGCCGTAAGCTATGATCTGTAACTGTACTCCAGGCTGGGCAGGACAGTGAGACCCTGTCTCTAAAGAAAACAACAAAACAAATCATAAAAGCAAGTAAACAGTAAATTTGTGCTAGGAGATAACTGTTTCTAGTACAAATGTCTCACTCTTTTTCTCTTCTTTCTCCTCTCTCTTTATCTCTCTCTCTCTCTCTCTCTCACACACACACACACACATACACAAACACACACAAACACACAGACACACACACACCCCTACACCTCTAATTTATCTACAGGACTCAGATCACTCTAGTTTTCTGAGTTATTTAAAATACAATCTAATAGGCAAAAACCTGGCAGATTGCTCACAAAATAAATCATTTGTGTAAGGAATAAGTGAAGTAAATGAAGTGGCACGGAGACACTTTCATGAGCCTCATACTTACTTAAGCTACATAAGCATATATTTCATTCAATAAAAAAACAGACCTTTGGCCAATGCCTTGCAAGTCTACATGCTGTGAAGATTTGAGGCTGATTCTAACTGGGACACATGAAAGAGCAAATTGAAAAGCCCATATCAATAATGATTTGTTAATCTGTTGCTGTGTTAAAATTAATCAAAACCTACATCTACCGTAAGAATCATAATTTTTAAAACGGGAGAGAATGGTGACTCAGAACATGAAGAAGCTTAGTTACATCACAGTTTGGTATTAAGGTATGTTCCTTAGCAATCTGAGGAATTGATATACTTGAGCTGAAACTCTTCCCCTACCCGCCACCTCCACAAATTTCATACCTTTCAGAGTGTGTCTTGTGGGACTCTAATACTATTTTTTAAACAGTGTTTTATTTTAGAAACAAAATAATTACAAGAAAAGTCTTACACTTTTTTCAGTAACGTCTGTTACAAAGATTCGTCATTGACACACAAGCGGAATGAGGTGACATTTGGCCACACTGATGTTTATTACCCAAAACTGTGATGGAGACAAATGGTTGCATAAATTTTAGATTCACTGCCAACTATAAAATAGAAATTTGAGTAAAATAAATAAACAAAATTTATTCAATTTGATTTAGGAAGATTTTACCCTTCCGAAAGTCAGTTAAACATCTAACTATATTTAAAAGTCCTTTTTACATTAAACTTATGAATACAGCTGCAACTTAATTAAGACCATGGCATGACATACAATACACTGGGATTCCCAATGTTGTTTCTGCTCCAAAGCATCTCCCTAGCTTTGGTGGCAGCAGGATGTTGAGTACCACAACACCAAGGAGACTTCATGAAATTCCATAAAGGAGGGAATGGGTACTTTGGAAAAAACTTGTAAGAAATTCTTATATAACATATTCCCCTTCCCTATTTGAATAATCAAAAAATATCACCACAAATGGATTTATTTTTTCCAAATTAGTCCTTTATCCTGCTCCATTTGTTAATCCCATCTCACTTTTCCTGGTTTGTGAATTCTTTATCATATATTCAGGTCTAATAAACACCATTTCCTAATAATTACTTAAACAATGTTCGCAATTTTTGCCCATCTACTTTATCATTATTTTATATACTTGTGTACTACATTCAAAGCTTAGCTCCAGGAATTATGAAATGTTTCATTTTTGTACTAAGCTAGAACCTTGCATTTTCAAATAATCGAAAAACCTTTTTAGATTATAATCACCTACCCAAGCTTATGTAAAAAAGAAACTACCATAAATATATATGTGTAATAAAAAATGTGTAAGCCCCAAAGTAAGAAGACAATTATTCTGATTTTGATTGGATCAAAAAGACTTATCAACTTTGAAACATTTAATGCACAGGAAGCTGTAGTCCAGACCACAGCTGACAGTCAAGATAGGCGGCTGACTAGAAGATTAAGGGATTAAAGAGTGAGTTGAAAGAAAAGAGACAAGCAATATCCCCAAAGAATTAAAGGACTGAGATGATATCAGGGAAGCAATGAGACACAGAGATAGAGGAAGAGGTACAATAACAGGACTGTGAACCAAGTGATAGGAACACCAGAGAGAGCTTCCTTGCAGGAGAGGAAGTAATGGGTACTCCACCAGCAAAGCCAACCACAGATGACAAGGGACAACGATAGAAAAAATCTTCGAAGACAACGCCTCCTAGGCACAAAAGCCCAATCATCGTATTTCAGAGCATAATTGAAAGAGAGAGAGAGAGAATGTGTGTGTGTGCATGTGAGTGTGTGTGTATGTGTGTGTCAGAGAGAGAAGGGGAGAGGCAGAGAGGCATGCAGTGTTTTGTGGTGACACGATTATCTTAATTTCACTGATTACAATCGCTCCTGATTATCAAAGCAATCAGTTCAAGTTCTTTAATTAGAAAATTGGTGTGATTACACAGAACAAAGTTTAGGGAACACATGCAGAATGAAGTTTATGTAGAACAAAAGGTGATTATACTCTATCATACAGATTTGCTAACTGGTTCAATAGATTTTATATGTTAAGGAGATCCTTGGCATACATGTGTAATATTCTAGTCTTACCTAACTTGCCTATATTTTAAAATATTTTCAAATTTTCCTTTTTCTTCCCAAAGAGTTTTTGTTTAAGCTTCTAACTTGATCACGCATAGTATCTTGTAATTGTTACTTTCAATAGAACTTTTTTCCTTTAGTCTTATAATACAGATCTAAAATAGTAAAAAGGTGATTCCAAATCAACATCAAAAGAACTGCTTATTTAAAGTATGTTGGTATAAACAGACTATAACCATAGCCCGGGCTAAAAATAGCATGGATAATAGATAATAGTTGTAAATCCTTTGTGGTAAACTGTGTCAATTACCTAATTTGAATTTTCCAAATTACATATACCTATTAAAATAAAAATGAAAAATAATGCAGGGCATACATGCACAATTTTGTCCACTGGAAATGGTTTATATCGGGTAATGGAACTTCCTTTCAAAGTTTATACTCTAAGCATTTTTTAATTTATATTTATTTTATAGACAGGGTCTCTGTGGCTCAGCCCGGAGGGTAGTGCTTACTGCAGCCTGGAACTCCTGGACTCAAGAGATCCTCCCACCTCAGCTTCCCCAGTAGCTGGGACTACAGATGTGTACTACCACCCATGGCTAATTAGAAAAAGGTTGTAGACACAGGGTTTCGCTAGGTTGACCAGGCTGGTCTGGAACTCCTGGTCTCAAACAATTCTCCCACTTCAGCCTTCTAAAGCGATGGGACTGCAGGCATGAGCCATCGCACCTCTACTCTAACCATTTTGTAATAAGTTAAAATGCTGTGAATCATGCTTAATTCACTTAAATCTGAAGGATCTTTTAAAAACTATTTAGCAATTAAGGACAGTTGGCATAAAATGAATTTAAAGAACTTTAATTATAAAGAAGGCTTTAGATTCATAAAACCATGTCTGAGGTTTCCCTTTTCAAAGTTTCAGTTACTTGATGTCAACCACAGTTTGAAAATATGAAATGAAATCTTCCAGAATTAAACAATTTATAAGTTTTCAATTGTGTGTCACTCTGAGTAGCGTGATGAAATCTTGCGTCATCTGGAGCAGCTCCCCTCCGTCCCTTTCGGGATGGGAATTGTTCCTTTGTCCACACTCCGCAGTATCTACCCATTAGTCAATGAGGAGCCATGGCGACAATCAGATCAACTGTCGTGGTCCCGCAGTGCTTGTGTTAAGAGTGTGTGCAAGAGTAGTGATGCTGGCAATTCAAATATGCCAAAGAGAAGCTGTATAGCGCTTCCTTTTAGTGAAAAGGTGAGAGTTCTCGACTTCAGGAAAGAAAAAAAAAGCATATGCTGAGAAGTTGCTAAGACCAACAATGGAAATGAATCTTCTATCTGTGAAAATGCGAGGAGGGAGAAAGAAATTCATTCTAGTTTTGCGGTTACATTTCAACCTGCAAAAATTACAGCCACAAAGTGAAATACGTGCTTAGTCAAGATAGAAAAGGCATCACATTTGTGGGTCAAAGATGTGAACATGTATTTTGATTGATGGTGATCAGGTCGGTGCTGTCTTCGGTTTCAGGAATCCACTGGGGGTTTGGAATGTATGTTCCTCAGATAAGAGGGGACACTGTGCGGTTCTTTTCCACCAGACTTCAGGCACAGAGAAGACAGACGAGTGCAGGAGGTGGGCACACACATGGTGCCCCTCCTCAGGATCCTACCTCCTGGCGTTCATGTTCTTCTGTGATCCCTTCCCCTTGAGTGCTAGCAGAACCTGTGATGTGTTTCTAACCGACAGAACGTAGCAAAGGTAGTGGGACGTCGGTCCCAGGATGCAATCTTGCTGGTGGACTCACACTGGAGCCCCTCTGTTAGGGTCTGGCCTTGTCATCAGCCACCGTGCAGGGCCCCAGGTGCAGGGAGCTGAGCGTGGCCTATGGCCAGCAGGAAGCCAGAGCCTTCAGTCCTAAACCACGGAGAAATGAATTCTGTCATCAATCTAGTCAGTTTTGAAGTGGATTCTTCTCCCGTGACACCTCCGAAGTGAGAAGACAGCTGCCAAAACACCTTCACTGCAGCCTTTGGAGACCTTCAGCGCAGGGCTCAGGTAAGCCACCGCCAGACTCTGGACCCATGGGAACTGAGATGATATATGTGCGTTTTAAGGCACATGCTAAGTTACTACAGGACGATAGAAAATGAAACTAGCCTAAAGCAATTCATAAAAGCAAGTATATAAATCAAGAAAAAAATACTTCCATACTTTTTCACTACCTGTGGGTTAATTTTTACTGACTATGTCTGGAGGAAAAGAGAGAGAAAGGAGAGTAGAGAGGTCTTTGGAAAGCTTTAGTTACAGACATTTTATTTACAGGGCATTGATAGCAGAGGTTGAGAGGATTGAAGAAAGCCTTTTGAGTGTAACTAATATTATTAAGAAAGTCATGGAACAAGAAAAGGCAAGATACATTTGAAGAACTACAGAGAGAGGAACTAGAGCAAGAGCATTCTCTGTAGTAAAATCAGAGAAGATGAAAAATATGGTAAAGTCAATTTATAAAAAATCTTGAAACTAAGCAACATAGAAAGCATTCTTTATCCTGCTGGGAAAAGGAAGACAGATAGAATGGGAATAATATGGTAAAAAGGATATTTCTTAAAATAGTGTTAATATACTGCTGGGTCTGACAGACTGGAAAAAGAAAACTTCAAAGGTAGAAACACCAGGTAGAGGATTATTACAATCATCTAAGAATAGCCCAGGTTGGTGAAAACTCTGGTCTGCCCAACTCAATCAGTCCTGAATAAGTATTGTTCAAATATAAACTAAGTCAACATAGTTGTGGCTCTCGTTATTTAATCAAGTTTTCACTGAGATTCATTAATTTCAGACTTCGAAATGAAGACATTAATAAGAAGAATCAATGAGATCGTGTATATTCTGAAAGAATAATTCTCCACTAAACAGACGCTGATGAAAAAGAAAAGACCTTGGCTCAAAACTCAGTCAGTTATTTACGTACAAGCCCTTCCCGTTCTTAGGTAGGAAATGAGTTGGGTGGTAAGATGAAAAGATGTAAATAACTTGCAAAAGAAAATAGCAGGAATTTTTATTTTGTGCAAAGGACGATAAAGGCAAGAAGGAAAAGGAGAGAAAAGAATAGAGGATGGCTATTCAGCTGTTGATGGTTGCAGCTCCCAAACCTTCCCATTGAAGCCTGAAGGATTCACAAAAGCTTGTACAAGTGCATTTTTGTTTTGTTTTGCATGGTATCCACCTTCCGAGTTGCTGAGTTCGACCTTCGTGCTAAACAGAATTTGAGAGTATCTGGTGGAAGGCATTGGGCTTACTTAGCTGAGAAATGAGAATTTTTATACAATACATGGGAAAAGTGGTGGGACATCAGATGAGAGTTTGTTCATATACACATTTAGTAAAATAACTTAGGTACATATACAACTCAATATATTATATGAAAAGCAAGTGACACACTACAGTTCCCACTACAAATTGTTAGATGTAGAATCTCGTTTTGAATACTATTTCTATAACATATTGTTCCTTCATTAATGGATTATTTTCTGCTGGAAATGACACAACTAGAAAAATGTTGGCTGTGGTGGAGTTTAGAAGTCTGGTTTGGTATTGTTTGAGCTTTTCAGCTTTAACTTCTTTGCTGCTATTTTTTTTTATCCTTTATATTTCAAAGACTCTGTATTTGTACACTTATTACGTTTCTACAAACTGGCAGTTAATAAAATTAGGCAAGGAAATAGATTAGTTGTCTGAGTTCAACATAGCTAAGTTTTGACAATGAAAGTTAATTGAATTCTTACTAAATATGATAATTGCAAAGATATCATTTCCTTAGAAATCCTTATTGGTCATTCAAGTACAATGATTTAGCTATTATAATACAATATCATAATAAAATGGACTCCTTTACAATTATCAGTTTAATTAGCAAGTATGATTGAAAATGTCCGTATATGTATTTAAAGGCAAACATGGACATAGATAAATAAATGTACAATTATTTAATGTAGCTAAATAATTATATTATTTAATGTATTTTAATGTCCACAATGCATTTTTGAAGGTTCTTTGTGATAAAAATAATGGTATAATAAAAAATTGGAAAATTAAAAAAAAAAACTATTTCTTATGATTAGCAGATTTGAAACCCATTTGAACTATGACAATAAAATTCAATCTGACTGAAAAGCAAATTGTCATATCAATAATATATGTTATTAAAGATCATCACCTAAAGTTTTAAATTTGTCACAGTATTTTATAGCAATAGTTTAATCATCTCTTCCTTGTAATAATGATAAGTTGTATTAAACATAAAGACAATACATACTTATGGTGATCCCTTGACAGTTTATTAATAAGAAAGCTACCATTTAACAATTATCTAGCTGATGTCAAATCTTTATAACAAGCTCATGAGCCAGTACTAACTCCACTTAACTAGTAAAGAAACCAAGGCTCAAAGACAGTAACTTGACTTGCATCATGCCATTAGGGCACATAAAAACACTGTGTGACACTTGTAACTCACACATCACTGCCTCCAAAATTGATGGTCTTTCTAAAATAGATTTTCATGAAGGACTTTAATAAATTTATACAACTGTGTATTCTTTAATCCACGGCCCCTCAAATGCCCACCTGCATAAAAAGTTCAGGAGAAAAGAAGAAAGAATTCATAGGAAGTCTGTTTTCTGCCTAAATCAACTCCTACTTCTGTACTGAAAATAATGTCTATTTATGATGAAACCCATGGGAAGTCTGTCCCTGACAGACTCAGGAATTGTGGAGCGGCTCTCGCTCAACCTGCAGTTCCAGTTTGAGCATGTAATCATTTGAGTATAAAGAACGTGGAGAATAGGACGGTGATAATAGTGGGTGAAATTTTAAAGATGAACTAATTCAGTTATGTACAAAATTATAAAATAATACTGAGAATTGTAACTTCTAGTTATAAAGCCTCAGATTCATATTCATATGATCTGTCATGTCAGTACTATTCCTACCGATGAGAAAGTTTAGAAAGTTTAGTTAACATTTCCAACTTGTTCATGACCTCCTAGGGCATCCTGTTCTCTATGTGTAAATCTGCTTCCTTGCATGGAGCTACATTCTGTTTCTCTTGTAATTTTTCACAGGGGAAAAGAATTGCAAGGCCTTTGTAATTAGGGTCCTTGTAATTAGGGTCTTATAATTTCCTTTTTTTTTTTCTTTTTACAAGAGAAGGAATTACAAGGGCCTTCTTTTACCCAGCTCCAATACTGAACAAACATAAGTCACAACAAGAAGAATAAACTATAAGAGTAAACTCTACATGGCAAATGCTTCAGATACTCAAAGCTATTTTGCTTTGAACTTTTCTCTTCTTTGAGTGAAAAACCCACAGTCACTCTGCCTCTTCCTCACATAATATGGTTTTAGGTTCCTCATCTTTCTCACAGTCCAAATGTCCTTTTTCCTAGAATCTCCTTTCTATAGCTAGATGCACCAAGGCTCTCAAATTACATTTTATTATCCCTGTCCTTCTGCCCCCCTTGTTTTAGATAATGTATTTCTACCAATGCAAACTTTGGCTTTATTTATTGGGAAAGGGTAGCACTCATATTACACTATTGCCAAAAAAATCACACTTTATAAATTATTTAAGTAATCAGTAGTTTGGAATTTACATTTGCCCTTGTTCATTTTTCTATTGTGGGTTAAGTGCACTGTTCAGATACATCAAATTCTTTAGATTTTCCTTCTACACTCAATGTGTTTTCCACTTCTTCCAGCTACAGACTTAGAAAATGTATACAGCCCAGAAATGAGTGGTTTAAAACGAATGCAGAGCAAGAACCCAGGAAGCTGAAGGAATTTTGAACCTTAAAGTAAAGAATTTGTGCGGCCGGGCGCGGTGGCTCAAGCCTGTAATCCCAGCACTTTGGGAGGCCGAGACGGGTGGATCACGAGGTCAGGAGATCGAGACCATCCTGCTCTACACGGTGAAACCCCGTCTCTACTATAAAATACAAAAAACTAGCCGGGCGAGATGGCGGGCGCCTGTAGTCCCAGCTACTCGGGAGGCTGAGGCAGGAGAATGGCGTAAACCCGGGAGGCGGAGCTTGCAGTGAGCCAAGATCGCGCCACTGCACTCCAGCCTGGGCGACAGAGCGAGACTCCTCCGTCTCAAAAAAAAAAAGAATTTGTGCAACTGTGAGCGGCTGTGATTTGTCTGCAGTTGGTAGATCAGCTCTGGAGGGGGAAGTGACAAGCCTGGTCTGGTTTAATGTGAAGAAAACATCAGCCTGGAACACACAGGAGAGACTGTGTGATTATGGTCATGTAGGATACTGAAAATCACGAGGCCAGAACAGGGGCTTACCCATACCATTTCTGCCAATGTTATTTATCAAACCCCTGGGGAGAAGACACTGCACTGCAATTAGTCTACTAATCTACAGAGAAGTGAGATTTATATTGTAATTATACTTTGCTATGCATATATTTATGTTTAACATAAATCCATATTTAATAACTGCATAATCTTCTTTCATTGTGTGGAATCAGTCATTATATGTGAATCCTTGTTATCTGAAAAAAATGCCAAGTTATATAGCTCCCTTTTACATTTTAGAATAGACAGCCAAACCAAAGCAGAACCATATGAACTTGATAATTATTCTTGACCATGGTGGAATCCTAGGGGACTGATGGGGTAAGCAGCCCTTGTTCCAGGACCCTATCAAGCCTGGGCTGCTGCTGTTGGCTGTACCACCCACGACCCATGCCTTCCACTGCCTTCAGAGTAAATAAACTACTTTCCAGGAAGCATCTCACTCCCCAGTTACACACCACCCCCTTCCCACTCTGCCACATTGTCGTCAGGCCGCTGAACATCCAGATCGACCAGGAAAATTGTTGTCTTATCTCTTCACCATGATTTCCAGCACCAATTTCATAACATTTCAAGAAGTTACGACTTCCTATGAGTAAAAATAAAAAATTTAGGGAATTATTTTGGTTCAGACATTCAGTCCTCTGGTTTAAGCTCTCAACTAGTTTTAGGAACGATCATGGCCGTCTCTTCTTTGTGACTCTGAATCAGAGTATTCAGAGCTGACATGTGATCACCTCCATAGCCCCTGGCTGGGCCCAACCCTGTTCTGGCCTGGTGTCACCACAGCTTCCTTCACTAGATGTGCCGATTGCAGTTCCTGCCCTTATATTTCTACCTGGATCTCAGTTCTCAGTGTAAATATTATAGGCCTTTATCTTTAAAATACTTAAAGATATTTTAATACCTGTGATATCTTTAAAGTATTTTTAAAATATGACAAAAAGGATTGTATTGCCCATGGAAAGGCCTACTTAAATCTCCTGTAGCAAAAGTGTGAGTGGCCCAGGCCCCAGCTGCTGTGCGAGTCACACATTGGCCACACATCACTAGGTGCTCCCAGCCCACTCAACTGAGTGTAGCAGGGATGCTCATCAAGGCGGCTCCACTCCTGCAAGGTGTGGGATCCTCCCACAGCCAACTCTGCTTGGGTGAGGACTACCTCTCAGCCTACTGGAGAATTCTTAGAGCTCTGCTACATCCTGAAACATTTCCTACCAGATCCGCTGCTTTCTTCTCTCCTTCTCTGGGTCTATGGGCTGTCCTGGGTCTCCCAAAATTCCCACATTGAAGCAACTTCAGAATGCGACCATATTCAAAGAGAAGGTCTTTAAGGAGGTTCACGAAGATTCACTGAGGTATTAGGGTGGGCACTAATCCAATCAATGTACCTGGTGCCCTCACAAATAAGGTTAGGACACAGACACACAAGGACGGGGGATGAACAAGTGAAGACAGAGTGAGAAGACTGCTGCCTGCAAGCCAAGGACAAGAGTGTCAGAAGAAACCAAACTTCCTAACATGGCACATAGATCTTGGACTTCTTGCCTTCAGAACTGTTAGAAAATAAATGTCTGTCGTGTAAGCGGCCCAGGCTGTGGCATTTTGTGATAGCAGTCTGGGCAGCCATATAGATTGTCAGCGAGGATCACACCAGGATGGGGCATTTGAACGCCCTCTCAGCCTCATCTGGGACCTTCCTTGTATAACAAGAACAAACAACTGGTTTTCCTTCTACTACACCCTAAACACTCAACACAAACACTTCTGTGATCACATGAGTAGCGGTTTTCAACACACCTAGCAATCATCCAGTGGACACCAGCAATTCCATTCAATTTCACACAGGTAAGGGCTCAGTCCCACAAAACTCTTCCCATTTCAGATGTCAGTTCAGAGTCCCAGGTTGTGTCCTGTACTTCTGACCAATCAGCTACAAATTGGGGCTCCCGGCCGGGTGCGGTGGCTCAGGCCTGTAGTCTTAGCACCTTGGGAGGCCGAGGCAGGCAGATCACAATGTCAAGAGATGGAGACAATCCTGGCCAACATGGTGAAACCCCATCTCTACTAAAAATACAAAAATTAGCTGGGCGTGGTGGTGTGCACCTGTAGTCCCAGCTACTCTGGAGGTTGAGGCAGGAGAATCACTTGAATCCAGAAGGCAGAGCTTGCAGTGAGCCGAGATCACGCCATTGCACTCCAGCCTGACAACAGAGTGAGACTCCGTCTCAAAAAAATAAAAAATAAATACATTAATAAAATTAGGGTTCCCATGACCCTCTTCTTGGGTTCAATAATTTGCTAGGACAACTCCCAAAACTCAGGGGAACACTTGACTTGCGTTCACCATTTATTGTAAAGGGTATTAAAACACAGAGTGATGAACGGCCGGCAAAGGAGCACATTAGGTGGGTCTGGGGCCAGGCGTGGAGCTTCCAAGCTCACCAGGCAACCAGTTCAGAGGTTTTTATGGAATCTTCATTATGTAAGCATGATCACTTATTAACTCAACATCCAACTTTTCTTCCTCCTCCAAAGGTTAGGGGTTGGGGTTGAGAATTCCAAGCTCCTAATCATGGCTGGGTGACCGGTCCCCAGCCAGGAGCCATCAGGGACTGCCTCATTAGAACAAAACATGTCCCAGTCACCCAGGAAGTCCCAAGGGATTAGGAGCTCTGCATCAGGTAGGAACACTGTGTCAGAAACTAAGGGCAGAGATCAAACATACACACAGATCCACAGATTCACAAATAGACAGAGATATACATATACACACACACACAGTAAGAGATACATATCTTATTCTATCACAATAGTACATAACCCCTTTCCTCTTGCTGCTGTTCCCCTCACAAATCTCTTGCATATCTAACCTCTTCTTGGTGTTCACTTCTCAGTGGATCCAAACTAACCCAGGCTTGCTAAAAAGAGACACAAGCCAAAACACGCCTTTCATGGTTGAAACAATCTCCTACGGTGAAAAGACAAGAGAATACCCTAGGGGTTGACCCTGCCTGGAATACAGCCTGCACACCCCTCCTGTGGCATATAAGAAGGCCACACATCTGACCGGGTGTGGTGGCTGACACCTGTAATCCCAGCACTTCGGGAGGCTGAGGCCGGCAGATCCTGAGGTCAGGAGATCGAGGCCATCTTGGCCAACATGGTGAAACCCCATCTCTACTAAAAATACAAAAATTAGCCAGGCGTGGTGGCTCACGTCTGTAACCCCAGCTACTTGGGAGGCTGA
Organism: Piliocolobus tephrosceles; assembly: GCF_002776525.5. NCBI lineage: Eukaryota > Metazoa > Chordata > Mammalia > Primates > Cercopithecidae > Piliocolobus > Piliocolobus tephrosceles. Next base: position 5,223,553 of record NC_045455.1, read on the forward strand.
GGCAAGAGAATCGCTTGCACCCGGGAGGCGGAGGTTGCCGTGAGCCGAGATCACCCCACTACTGCACTCCAGCCTGCTGACAGAGACTCTGTTTCTAAAAAAAAAAAAAAAAAAAGCAAAACATCTCACTTCTCCAGAATCATCAGAGGCATAAAGCATGTTTCTTCCTATCATCGGTCCTACTCAAAAAAGAAGTTCAAGGGACATACACCAGGGCCCTGGATTCTCAGGCTTAACACTAAACCTTATCTTTCTGCGATTCAAATGGGATGTAAAATTGTGTTTGTGATCTTTATTTTATTAGAACAAGAAGGTAATTCTGTTTCTTTATAGAATAATTTTCAATTGAGAAGGAAACAGAGGCAGTTGTGAAATCTGTGTTGCCCCAGGGTATTCAAAAATGACTTCTACAATCACGCAGCAGTAGTTAGCCCAATTACAGCTTCTTAGATCACACGCCAATTCTGCATAAAGCGGCTCGTTTGTCAGACACAGATTTCCTGCTTGTAAATGCTTCCTACGAGAGTTAGGTCATGGACTATAAGGTTTGGGTATTTTTTTCTTTTTTTTTTTGGCCGATTGCTAAATTAATCAGTAATTCTTACTGCCTGTAGTCAAAGGCTACTATAGAACAGGAGGAAGGAAGGAAAGGGAAGCTTCTCCTGTGAACCTATCACAAGCCAGCAACTCTGCCTGGGATTGTAAATGATTGAGGACATAATCTCACATCTGAGTTGCTTAGAGAGGGAAGGATAAGGCACTTATATCGAGAATTGAATCATAATTGTATAAATAAGCGAATTATAGATCCTCAGATAAAATGCCTGTGGTTGTACAGAAGAGAAATATAACTCAGCCGAGGAATCCAGGGGAGATTTCTGAAGGAGATACTATTTAATTCAGGTATTAAGATGAATAGAATTTAGATATTTTGAGATGGGGGTGAGAAAGGATGAGAAACAGAAAGAGGAAACACACGAGGCCATTTATACAGCACCCTTGATGTAAGTGGCTCCATGTTAGAAAAAGACTCTATATTACATTTCCTAAGGCACCTTGCCAGCAGGGACCAGATATTTTGCCTGATCAATAAAGAATGCTTTATCTGCATTCAGCCAGATAAAGACATGACCAAGCACATTCTTCCACTATCAGTACTAATCAGAGGACTCTCGCCCATAAAAAGAGCAAGACATCAGCAGCTCAAAATGGCCTCTTAACAGACACTATTTTACTGTCGCTTGGGATAAGCACCTGGAATATACCACTGAAGGCTCTGGCCACATCACTGACTCTTCCATGCATGACTCATGGTCTGCCCAGGCCAGACCGGGATATTCTTTTTGTCTACATCGTTCTCCCTGGACTAGTTCCTTAACCCTTCTTCCTTCCCCTTGATGTTAAAAGTCACTTTGTTTGTTTTAGAATATTTAATCTATAGCATTTATCTATTGATTAAATATACTAGTACATACGGTTTGCAATCTTGATTGATGTGTGGAGTGGCTTGAGCCTGTGTGCCCACGGCTCTGACTGTGAGTGAATGGGAAGCACCACCGAGAATTGTCTCCTTGGGAATTCCATGCAGCCCGTGATTGAAATAACATCAATAAAAGCCTGACATTGTGGAAAGACACAAACCTGGGCCTCTTGTTATCTCTGACCTTGCACTGCTCACAATAGGCAGGAAATCAACCACTGTATTCAAGGAATGGCAGGGTCCCTGTGAGATCAGACTCATCATGTTTCTCAACAGAGATGATTGAGGCATTTGGAATGGGACAGGCATTTTTTGTTGAGCACTGTGCTGTAGACTGCACAACGGTTAGCATGTCTATCCCCTGAACAGATAATTTCAGTGGTATCCAAGAGTAATTTGGCAAATATATCAAGTTGAAAACCACTAGAATCTAACTCAAATTTGAGCATGGTGGGGGTTACTGAAACAGATTCCTGGCCCCACCGTCCAGTTTCTGATTTAGTAGGTCCGTGATGGGGCCTGATCATTTACATTTCTAACAAGTTCTCAGATGAGGAGGATGCCGCTGTCCTGGGAACAGTCTCAGGGCACCATTGTTTATGGAGTGTAAAACAGAGAAACAGAAAGTCATATTGGAATAATAAGATTGTGGAGGACCATGAATAGCAATGTAGTTATAAAGATAAGGAGTCTCTGAAGTCAAAATCCTAACTACATTTCTACCATTCCATTCAAGACTTAGAGAGAAACGTAACAGAGAAACATGGATGGCTTTAGAAATCTCTTAGGAGAGAAATAAAATTCTGGCGCTCTCTCTCTTTATTTACCCCCTGTAGCTGTGGAACAGCACTGCTAGCAGAGTAATAACAAGGAGCACATGTTCACTTTCTTGGTGAAAAAAAGAAAGACGAGGAAGATGAGAAAAGCAAGACCAATGGGACTGGTATTTATTCTGGACCATAAGCTCCAAGAATCAAGAAACTCACCTGCCTTGGCTCAGTACAACCTCCCACATAGAACACAATTCTGGGCACATATATGCCACAGAAGACATATTTGGCAAACGAATGAATGCATGAGAGCTGAAACAACGTTGGAAGTGAAGAGTAGGCAATAGAGAAGGGCGATGTAAGAGTTGCAAGCATCACTTTAGGCACCAAGTCACATGCAGGGTGAAGGGCAAAGCCTTTTACTGAAATTCCTTAGTGGAGGCTGGAAGGGAGATGTGAAAGAGCCGTGGTCAGTTTATACAGAAAATATCAAACATAACTGTTAGATTTCAGACTGAAGTTTCTAGAAAAAAAAAAAGGCCATATTATTGACACACACACACGTGGAAAAGAGAAGCATATTTTGATGAGGAAGGAAGAGTGGGTGTGTGGCAAAACACATCCACGTTAGACATAAATGGTTTCACAGGGCTGCATGGTTTTTGATTAAAAATGCAAGCAGAAAATTTAGAGCAGTGACTGGACTCTGGAAAAATCAAATTTGGATATGATCCCATGAAAGAGACCAAGACCACGAGAAGGACATTTGACATGTTCGACTCAAAAATCATATTGGCAAGAATTTGTGAATAGCCATTGAGATTTTAACAAAATCACTATATATGTTTAAGGAGTCACTGCACAAATGCAAACTATATGCTACAACAGCATTGTTCATGCATGAAATCTGGGGCCCTAACAAAGCCCTGAACCTCTCCCGTGCACTCCCTCAGCTCCCCATCTGTAGGCTGGATCCACTGGGAGTCCACAATTGTGAGAGGAGATATGTAAAGAAGAAATTTGGATTCTTACCAACATTATGCCTCCTTGTCCTACGGCATAGTAGTACGACCAGTTTCTCCACACGTGAAAATAACTAGAAACATAAGCTATGGAATAAAAAGTGCCTCAAGGTGTTTTAAAAAGTGGTATTCTTGATTGTGCTCATAGAGATAATTTTGCTTCTCTCTCTATGTGAATGATTTTTAAAATGTGTCAAACTCTATGCAAAGCCTGCATTATAGAGTTTTGGAGAGGTTAATCCGGACACCATATGTGGGCAAATAATAGACTAGACAGCTGGCAATCTAATATTCAATAAAATGAATAGAAAAAACTCTTTGATATTTTTTGCATTGTACAAACAGTTGCAAGCTATCTAGAAATGGACATCTTATGTTAATTTGCAAAACAAATATGCAAAAAATAACATGGACAGTGATTGAAACATCTGTAATATGTGAGAAACTACACTCTGCCAGGCACTGGGATCCAGCCCGTTGGATGAGAGCCAGGCCCTGCTCCCATGGAGCCCGCTGTGAGTTCTGGACCCAGTGAAGCAAATGTTCGATGCCCTGATACACTCTGTGACATCTGCTGGGATTGGAGCAGCTCCAGGCACTGTGGGACCAACCTGGGAGGCAGCAAAGCCTTCTCTGAAGAAGTGCTCTAGGTTCAGAGCTCAGACAGAAACTGGAATGTAAGTGATGAATGGGGATTATCCACACAGAAAGAGCTGAAAGGATTGGGACTAGAACATACAATGTTCTAGGGGATGGCACAAAAGGCTTGAGGAGCTGAATGAGCCTACATACAATGGGAAATGCTGGTGTGAGAGGTGGGCTGGGTGTAAAATGGGAAGGGTGAAGGCTGGTTACGTCAATAATCACTCTGGAAAGATTAAAGATCCACAAGGAGTACTCTCTTGAAAACAAGTTTGGAAACTAAGCATTATTACAGATTTTTTTTTTTTTTCGGAAGCAAGAACAATACATTTAGGATTATTTTCATTAGAGAGAGAGAGAGGGAGAAGAATGGATCTAAGGGAGGACAAGACTGAAGATAATGTGATCAGTTTAGGGACAGTTGCAATAAACCAGAGGCAAAATTATGGTGACCACAACCAGGTCATGATGGTGGGGACTGAGGGTTCTCGAATATGTAAAAGATGCTTAGGAAGAGGCTCCCTTTACTTATTTGCTCACTAAGCAAATATTGATCACCTACTTTGTGCAAGTCATTGTTCTAGAAGTCAGGGAACAGTACTAAACTAAGCAGAGAAATCTCTTACTCATGTAAACCTACAGTCTACTGGGAGGAGATAGACAATAAAACATCCCGGAAATAAAGAATTTGCTGCAAGGTGATAAGTGCAATGAAAAAGAAGGAAGCAGGTGAGTGGACAGAGTGAGAGGGCTGGGTTGATGTAGGTCAGCAGTACAAGCACCACTGCTTAGGCAACATTTGAGTGGAGAGCTGACAAATGCAAATGGCGATCCATGCAGAATCTGGGCCAGCAAGTACACAGACCTCCAAGGCAGGAGCAGGCTAGAGGTATTTAAGGAAAAAATTCTTATGTTGAAGCCAATTCCCAGTGTGATAGTACTAGGAGGTGGGGCCTCTGGGAGGTGGTTCCCCGGTGGGGGTAAAGACCTCATCAGTGGGATTTGTGCTTTCATAAAAGAGACCACAGAATGCTCCCTTGCCCTTTCCATCCTGTGAGTACCTAGTGAGAAGCTGCCATCGATGAACCGGAAAGCAGACCCTCACCAGACATCAAACTTGCCCGACCCTCGACCTTGGACTTCCCAGCCTGCAGCCCTTTGAGAGCTATTGTTCAAGCCACTGGGCCTGTGGTATTTTGTTACATCAGCCCTAGCAAACCAATACAGCTACCATCTCTGGAATTTGCAGAGGCAAAGAGTAACCTGCATGGGAGACTGAGAAGGAAGGACCAATGAAGCAGGAGAGAAAGTCAACTGAAGAAAACAGAGTGAAAGAAGTCAGTGGAAAAGGAAGAAATAATGGATGTCAATGATGCTTTTAGATGAATAATGGATGTCAATGACGCTTGTAGATGAGTTTGACAAGGACTAAAAATGTACCCTCTGAGCCTGGCAACAGGGAGACCATTGCTACAGGCGGGTTTGGTGGAATCACTGGGGAAAAGCCTGGTAGTGGTGTTTTCAAGAGACAATGGAAGAGAGAAGGTCCAACTCATGAGTACAGACACCTTCTGAGGCGTGTTGGTTATGAAGGAAACTGAAATGAAGGGGAGGTGGTTTGGTTTTCTTTCCTTTTTACTTTGGGAGACATTAAAATTCTTTTCCCCTTCTATGGATATGATCCTGTTCTGTGGATCACGAAAGGCTGAAAGGGTGATGATCTTGAGAAGGGCAGAGACATTGGCTCCAGCAGAGTAGTTTGACACTGTTTGCAAATGCTGCTTTGTGAAGCAGTGTTTCTGCATGTCCAGTTTTAGAAATTCTCTGTGTATTGAAAAGGCTCAGAAAAAACCCAGATAACATATTCTGTTCTGTTCATTCTTGCACTCAGTAAGCGATTTCTCTGATCTTATAAATGGCACATCTACATCTTCCCTGTAGAACATCTGACTTCTGTGTGTACTATGGTGGCACTGTCAGAGGCAGCGAGCATCTACAGATTGTTTTCCAGCTGCACTTGTAAACTAAGCAGCAGTCCGGGCTGCTGACAGATTGTGCCTTTTTCCTAGGAAAATTACCAGTCATTTCTTCTTCTTTCTCATAGCACAATAAATCAGAAAACTCTAGGTTTATACCAACGACGGCAATGCTGTCTAAAACTTGATGGATCGGAGACCTGAGCTGTAGCATTCATTCAGCTAACTAAAATCTTTGCTTTTTTTCAGTTTCAATTTAATCAAAACTTGACAGTGAAGAGACAGAAATGACAGATTTCATGTTTTGCCATTAATCCTTATTAGACATACAGCTTAGGAGAAGGGAGCGGCTCTAAGAAATAACATCGTATGGAGCGAGAAAGTGACACAGAGGGAAGTGACACTACAAAATCAGGAGAAGATTTTTAATTATAAAGACCAGAACCCATGACTCATTCCTTCATTCCCCCTTCCCTAAAATATACAAAAATACTGGGTTAAAATAAATATATATGTGCATGTATAAATACACACAGGTATATGTAAGTATATATACATATATATCATATATACATAGGTACATATATGTATATATGTATATACATACCTGAATATATAGGTATATACTATATATAGACCTGTATATATGCATATATATTATATATATGCATATACACACACATCCATGTGCACCGTATTGGTTCTAATTCTCTGGAGAACTCTGATTCATACACAGTCTCTGTGCTAGGAATAGAGATAGAAATATTACAAAGTTCATTAGGGCAGGAAGAACTTTATTTCTCACTGTGTCTTTGCTCAAGCTTTTCTTTCTTCCCTGAATCCCCTCCTCCTTCTGCACATCCCCAGCACTTAGAACAGTACATAGAAAAAGACAAGGATACAATAAACATTTACTGCATGCATGAATGAATGAATGAATGATGAAGGAATTCTGATCCTCTCCTTTGCATAACACACATTTTAGTGAGAGATACGGGCTTGCAAACAAGAGATTACACTTCAAGGAATTCATGTTGGCAATGCTGCAGGGGAAGGGCTTTGTGTGTTTCACTTGAGGATGTCGGGGAGGGCTCCACAGGGGAGAGGAGAGGTACATCTGCAAGGAATAGAGGAAGGGTGCTCCTGGCGGGTTGGGAAGTCTCTGGAGCAAAGACACAGTAGACACAGCAGAAAGCAAGTACGTTTCACATTCTGGGAACTGCTGACCCTGGGACTACCAGAAAAACCCAGCACGCCTCTCCTCTGTCTTCTGGGGCTGCTGAGAAGGTTTGTCCCGTGATTTGCAGCAGCGCCACTCACTCCACATGGCTTTGGTCCATATTCTCATGCTGTCCTCCCTCTGTGTGTGCCCACACTCTTCCCTTCTTTTCAATGGACACCAGTACCTGGACGAGGACCCACCCTGATCCGATGACTTATCTGAACTTGATTACATCTGCAAATACTCCATTTACAAATAACATCATATAGGTTCTCAGCAGACATAAATGTTTAACCCAATACAGGATTATTTTCAGATTAAATGAGAAAATACGTATAAAGTGTTCAGAGAGATGGCTGGCACACACACGTACATACATATAATCAGACATTAGCAGAAAACAATGAATAAAAATATTGCTCAGTGCTTCTTAATAATGTAATTTTTTCCCTTTTAATACATTTCCAAAGGTGCTATCAAATTCCTGTTTCTCATTATCTTGTTTACATCAGTGCCCTTAGCTTATGTGTCTATCTTCAACCTTTTTCCATTTCATTATAATTTAAAATATGATTGCCTCAAACATTCCTAAAGCTATGTTGTTATTCCTATAATTTACACTCACGGTGACAATCATTGAATCACATACCAGTGTCATTATTTAGCCACTTCGCTACTCCGATAGTATCTCTTAATTCAAATCATAATAGTAGCTCACATTTATTATGCATGTGGCAATACATGGCAGATTCCACTGGCAGGTATTTGCATGTATTATCTAACCAACTAGTCTTCATGACCACTTACAGGAGAGGTACACCTCGTAATCTTATTTGCAGAAAGGTGAGGTGCAGAAAGCGCCCTGGCTGGGGACAGAAAGCTCTTAAGTATCAGAGTACAGATCAACCCCCAGACTGAATTCCAGAGTTAGATCCTTGATGCTAAACCTAAGTAATGCTGCTTCTGTCATGATGCTCTTGTATCAGAAATCTGCTTTCCTCTGGCTCCATCGCTGCCCTCCCGCTGTGGATTACAGCCAAAGAGTCCCTTTCTCTCTTCCTACCAAACTCATAAAATGTTGAAGAGAGCACGGTTTCAGATTCATGTCATCCTACCTCACCCCAGTGAATGCTCGCAGCAACTCCCGGTTAATGAATGGTGCATCTTTCCATCTAGGTTACAAACGATTATAAAGTATATTTTTTCCTCTTTATTCAATTATTCTCACAACACCTATGAAAGTTGTGACTATATAGCAGACAATCAAAATAATACTTCTCAGAAATAAGAATTTGTGTTCATGAAATATTAAGCCATGCATTCACTTCATACAGAATCCTTCAGAATTTAAATGCAATTAATTTGCCACCTTTTGTCATTTTATATCTGATTTGGAAATAGGCACCTTTAATTACCTAGCAGCTGTTACCTATTAACTGAAGGCATCATAACGCACTGAATGTATCTATGTGATATTCTAACCTGCCCCGGAGGGCTGGAGTCAGCATGTGCCTGCATATTTAGCCATTTTATGTATGTATAGTAGCCACTCTACATATTTTATGTATAGTAGCCACTCTACATATTTAGCCATACGAATCTGTGATGTAGGTATGTATGTGGAGCTGGAAAACTCACCCTTTTTGTCTAAAATCCAGAAGTCATTCTTTTGTACCTTGTAGCTGCCCCAGCAAACATCTTATCTGAGCTACTTCTTCCTGCATCCTTCCCCTCCTGTGCTAAGTAAGAGGAAAGGATGAATCCACAGCTTCACATTCAGACGGCGGTATGTTCCCATCCTATTGAGCAGTTAATGAAATGGGAGTGATGCTGATGCAGCTGCCACTTCCCTCTCTGCCAGGCTTGGTGCCACTCTGGAACAGGGAAGACGCAGACAACACCATGCTGTCAACGTTTTTTCACTGGGAATGTTGCCTCCCCATTTCTTCCTTAGGACAGGCTGATGTTTTATATTTGCTCTATAACCCGAAGTATCTAATATAGGAGATATTCGTAGTGGTTAAATCTGACTCTTTTGGGGAGAGTGTGTATCTATTCTATGTCAAATACACTCCGAATTTTGAGTTGGAGAAATAGTCATCCTTGCAGAGTACTTAACATATACCACATCCAGTAATGTTCATTTAAAAAATGCATATATGGATCCAGGCCTGGTCACGTTCTTAATAGATTTGACGGATTCTAAAGGTGGCAGGGCTCTGATTTCAATTTCTGAAGTGTCAGCTTAAATCCGCTTATTGAGCATCACATTTTCTAGCTGCCAATTTGTGTAGCTGGTTGTGGGGAGGTCAGGGAGAGAGGATAAAGCTGCATCCAATAAAACGCCATCACCACCACTGTGGAAACAGTGCCAGCCCAGATGGGTCACACTCGTAAAAACAGCACTCACCAAACGCTAGTTGTGAAAATTATAACAGGCTCCTTCTATCTTTATACCCTAGATACTAGGAGACATTTTTTTTTTAAATAAGCTTACTTGATAACCAACTACTGCAGAATTTTTAACTTCTGAGGCAATCTAGTAAATACAGGGACACAGCTGGACTAAATAATCACAAACTAAGTAAATAGGCAGTCTTATTTCACTTTTTGTGTATAAAACACTTAAGGCATATATGAAATTTGTTCTTTGACCTCGGTCTACACTTTTGGGAATGGGGTACATAGGGGAGAGAAAGCTTGGTCCTAATGATTTACCTATGAACTTCTAAATGAAGAGATGTCCAGCCTACCAATGAATACATCATCCAATATGTACTGAACATCGATATATTTTAGGCATCTATTTACAGAGCTCTGAATGACAGGCAGACAGTTGATATTTCCTGTAGATTATTCAGAAGAGGTAAAGCCATCAATACTTTACAAAATTGCACCAAAATCAAAGTGACTTCAACGCTTCTGTCCTGGAAGACCAGGGGAGTGATGGCAATATCAATTGAGAATCACGGAGGAAGTTTTGGTTTGGGAAGAAGATGAGGGTGGATATATTCAGCTTTGAACACGACAACTAATAAAGGCAAGATCATCAGAAAAATTAAGACTGGAACTCAGGAAAAAGGTCTGGATACAGATTTAGCATAGTTAGAGTGGGTGAGGTGGACGCAATGGGGGAAAATGAGATCTCCCAGAGAAGATGGGTAGAAAGACAGTTAGAATCAAGAGTCTGAGATCACTAGACGAGGGAACCAACCAAGGAAGCTGGTACAAGAGTCTGAGGAGTAGGAGAAGAAAACAGAGGTATCCCAGTGTTACATTTTGATATTTTTCAATTTTCCTAATAGATTACCTACAATTTTGTGATTAAATGGGGATATAAATAAAGTATGATATTATAGTTCTGTAAATATGCTTACAAGTTCTTTGTGTGACTGGACTGAAATAGGTCCTTAGTAAACATTTGGCGTATTAAGTAGTTAATAAATAATATTGCTTTTGAAAAAAAAGGAAGAAGAATGAGGAGGGATTGATCAGGGAAAGAAGATGGAAAATCCCACAGCAGAAAAAAGTACTTCTCCTGGCCTTTGGACATTCCCTTGACAGTAGGCAGAGAGCTCCACTAGAAAGCAGGAAGAAAGAATTTCAAATGGCAAGGAAGGTAAATCAACCAATGGAGTTAACAGTTTCTCTAACTATACCACATAAATCAGTTTTGCAGGATGATGTTGTCTATAAAAACAAGGTCTCTCAACTTGGGAATCACTGAGGTAGCAGTTATTTCTTCAAAGGCTCCACTGCTTCACCCACCAAGTGGGGTGCACGTCCTACCTACTTCCAATAGCATAGGTACCTACTACATATGTGATTGAAAGGAGTAAGTCAAGTCATGTAAAGCTCGGGGAGTACCGAGCATACCAGCAAGGCACCAGATAATAACATTAGCAGTTACTTGTAATGGAAACACATTGTGGACTAATTAGTAAGAAGCAATATTTGGGAGTGGCAATTCCAATAGGGGAATTCACATTCCTTCTTAAATTTTCCCTATGTGCTTCCACTCTGATCTTTAAGTCACCTACTCACTCTATTTCTCTCTCTCTCTCCCTCAGTCTTCCCTTTTCTTTCATGTGGTGTAACTCAAATAGAGTTGAATTAACAGCCTTAAAAGAAAATTTAGGACAAGTTTCCTTTTAGAGGGAAAAAGAGTTGTTGAATACATTTTTGGATTGATGCAGCATATTAAAATGACAAATTGCACACTGAAATATCACCAACTCCCAGAAGAGAACAATAAAAACATCAAAGACACTAAATTTACACTAACAAAAATACAACATTTATAAAGCAAAAAAAAAAAAAAAATCCTGAATTACTTTTAAATGACATACTATAAACCTTAACATAAAAACACCATAGACATGTTGTCTTTGAAAAAGTATATTTGATTCTTTATACTCAGCCAGCCAATAAAAGTACTTGGAAATAAGAGATAAAATTATTCATACAAATACACAATCTGCAAGTTTAAACAATAATTTAAATGGAAACTTTTTTCTTATAGCAATTTTTTTTTACTTTCTCAATTGCATAAGCAAATGCATTTGACTATTTCAATAGCTTAAAGATAAATAAAAATATCACTACTATGAAGTGAAAACTTTTTCTTGTATGCATTTTTGAGAGAAGTAATACATATGCTAGAGACATTATACTGTCTCTAAACAGATTACTTTCATTTGCAATCCAAATTTCTTAAATTGTAAGAAATTCCTATTTTTCCCCTAGCACAGTGAGGTATATGAGTACTCACAAAGGTATTTGCAAGGTAGTTGAGAAACTCAAGGGAAGTAATACACGTATATCCGTTATTTTATACTTGGGTCAGCTCCAAGTACCAAATAAATATGCCCCATTACAGACTAAATGTTCCTTTCCCTCAAAAATCATATGTAGAAGCCCTAACCCTCAGGTGATGGTATTAGGAGTTGCAGCCTTTGGGAGGGAATTAGGTTCAATGAGTTTATGAGATGGAGTCCCATGATAAGATTAGCGCTCTTAAAAGAAAAGAAACCAGAGCTTCCTCTTCATGTGAGGACACAGCGAGAAGGTGGCTGTCAGCAAGCCAGGTACCTTGATCTAGGACTCCCCAGGCTTCAGAACTGTGAGAAATAAATGTCTGCTGCTTAAGCCACTTAGTCTATGATATTTTGATATGGCAGTCTGAGCTGAACAGACACCCTCTAGAGCCAAATATTTTAATTTTTACATTGATAATAATTGTTACATATTCAAACTCTTTCATTGAGTTCTAGTAGTCAACTATTTCTTCATCATTTGATGCTGATGATAACCTTCACTATAGTCCATCACATTTGCTTCCATTAGTAATGGAAACTATTCACTAAAAGAGATGAAATTTTATAGTTGCCTTGCTGAGGATATTTCCTTCTAATATCTTGAGAAATTTTTGTGTCATTACTGTCATAAAGTATTAACATAGCATATAGGAAAGGTGTATACAGTTTGCTGTGTACACAGAGAAAGCATGCAAAACACATTGTGTGTGTGCACATGTGTATGTTTCAGTGTGGGTGATTATTTTTGTCTGCTTCCTATTGTTCCTATCACTTTGAGGACCTTAACATGATCATCACACCATGCAAAATGTGAGACTTTTCTATCCAGTCCTTTCTCTCCTTTGCCATTCAAAAAAGAAATACACAAAAAGCAATTTCTTAAATAAAATAAAACACAACTAAAAGTTAATCATGTATTAATTCAAATAAAAAATTACTCTTTGCTTCTTTTGAATTAAAAAATCAGATCTGACTGCTTGCTTAGATTTTAGTGTCTTTATACCAATATTCATAATATAAACAAACTGTCATACATAATACGCTTATCCATTTATTACACTTAAAAATACATGTTAAGAAATCCTTGCCAGGCATTTGTGGTTACCAACAGATTTTAACCATGTAACAAATATTGACTGCCTATTGATAAGATTATATTGTATTCCACCAAAATGGTATCCATATATACATGTGAAATAATTTCTGGGAAGGCAAATTTAGCACTGATGCATTCTAGCAACTATAGGAAGTTTCAGGACAGGAAATTCTTTATGTCCTAAGAATAAGGACAAAGGAGTGGTGAGTCTATGCCAAACCATTACTGAAACTCTTGAATCATATTTGATCCTTCTTTGTAGTGCTTATTCTTTATATCTTTTTTTTTTTTTCTATTGGTCCCATTTAAAAAATACAGTATTTGCCTTGGGCCATTTTTTCTCCCATACTTGCAGGTTCCCTTCTTTGCTTTACTGTCAGGTCATCTTCCACACCCTCACTCTTAGCCAAGGGCCATGGTTCTTTCATTAACTAGTATCAAAACCAGGTGGAGAATCACCACAGGTTCACACCACAGCTCTCAGCTCTCTCTGAACACCATAGTCTCCTAGGCACCATTAAAAACCGGGCGCGGTGGCTCAAGCCTGTAATCCCAGCACTTTGGGAGGCCGAGACGGGCGGATCACAAGGTCAGGAGATCGAGACCATCCTGGCTAACACGGTGAAACCCCGTCTCTACTAAAAATACAAAAAAACTAGCCGGGCGAGGTGGCGGCGCCTGTAGTCCCAGCTACTCCGGAGGCTGAGGCAGGAGAATGGCGGGAACCCGGGAGGCGGAGCTTGCAGTGAGCTGAGATCCGGCCACTGCACTCCAGCCCGGGCAGCAGAGCAAGACTCCGTCTCAAAAAAAAAAAAAAAAAACCATCCTGGCCCCATATAAGACTGATTACATCAGCATCCTTATGAGCAGGTCCTAGACATGGAAATTAAAAAATAAAATCTTCCCAGGTGATTCTGTTATCCAGCCAGGATTGATAACAACAGCTAGAGGTGATCCCAGCTGAACCCAAGCCCTTCCAGTGGGCAGCTGACCTCATCACAGTATGCACGTGCACAGGCTTGCTCCATCACTTGTCTTCTCTTACTCTAGCGTCACCAGATTTTCCCTCTCACATGAATTATTTTTATTTTATTTAAAATTTTACTTCAAGTTCTGGGATACATGTGCAGAACGTGCAGGTTTGTTACATAGGTATACATGTGCTATGGTGGTTTGCTGCACCCATCAACCCATCATCTAGGTTTTAAGCCCCATGTACATTAGGTGTTTATCCTAATGTTCTCCCTCCCATTACCCCCTAACCCCTGACAGGCCCCGGTGTGTGATGTTCCCCTCCCTGTGTCCGTGTGTTCTCATCGTTCAACTCCCACTTATGAGTGACAATGAGTGGTGTTTGGTTTTCTCTTCCTGTATTAGTTCGCTGAGAATGATCGTTTCCAGCTTCATCCATGTCTCCGCAAAGGACATGAACTCATTCTATTTTCTGGCTGTATAGCATTCCATGGTGTTTATGTACCACATTTAATAACCAGAATCTACAAGGAACTTAAACAAATTTACAATAAAAAAAAAAACCATCAAAAAATGGATGAGGGATATGAACAGGCACTTCTCAAAAGAAGACATTTATACGGCCAACAAAGCTCATCATCACTGGTCGTTAGAGAAATGCAAATGAATTATTTTTATCAGCACATATACTTGCGTTAATTCTCCCATCATTAAAAAAAGCTCTTAATGTCTGTTCCCTCTTCATCAATCTTTCCATTTCTCACCTCTTTACAGAAACCTCCTTTAAAGAGCTCTTTATACTTTCTGTGCCCATTCCTGCTTTCCTACTCTGTCTGGAATCTAATCCATTAAAATTCTTGCTCCCAACAAGTCGTGAAAACTAATCACCTCCATACTCCTAAATGTAATGATCAGTTTTCAGGCTTCCTCCTGCTTGATCAATAAAAATTTCTCCTCCTTGAAAACTTCTTATCTTGGCTCCCAAGAAAGCACCCTCCCTCGTTTTCATCCTTTCTTCCTGGTCATTCCTTATGGTTGGACCTCATTTCACTGAATTGTTAATATTGGAATTCCTTGGGACTCAGTTCTTAGACTTCTTATCGTTTTACCTAAACTCTTTCCCTATGTCACTTTGTCCACTTTTGGGGTTTTCAGTATCATCTATATGCTCATGAGTTTTTAATTTGCACCTCCAGTCAGGATGCCACCCCATCTCATTCACAACTCCTAGGGGCACTCCTACTGTGGCTAATGGCGTTTCATTCTTCTATTTGTTGAGGCCCCAAAAGCTTGATGTTATCCTGGAATTCTCACTCCCTGTAGTAGGGAACATTTTGGCTGTCCTGATTTCACCCTCTGGAGTTACACCTGCAACTATGCAATGTGATGTGGAGAAAGGGACGTGTGGTTACTAAGGGACGTATGGTTACTAGTGAGCTGCCTCTGGAACAGGAGGTGAACCTGCATAGGAGGTTCACCTATGCAGGAGGTGAACCAGTGCCATCACATAGGCCCCTAAAGGTGCAAGAGGGAGGCAGAAGATTCAGTCAGATACAAGGATGGACAAAGAAACAGGCAAACTGAAGCGTGAGAAGGAGCACTGTCCCTGCCCTGTATCCATCACTGCTGACCTTGGAGACAGAGGAGGGGGCTCTGATCCAAGGAAGGCAGGTGGCCTCTGGAAGCTAGAATTGTTGAACCAGTGCTGATGACACCTTGTTTACATCTCACCAAAGCCCATACCTGACCAGGTAATCAGCATTTTCTGTCAGCTCTGTCCTAAAAATAAATCCTAAAATTGACTATTTCTCACCACACCCTTGCTCCACTTAGGTCCAAGCCACCATAATCTCTCACCTAGCTTGCCACTAGAAACTAGGTTGCATAGTTTCACACCTACAACATCTGCTAAGAAAGCATTAATTCAGATTGTATGACATGAATGTTTGTGGAAACGTGACTTACATAATAACTGCTTCTTGGCTTTTGAGTTAGTACTTTACTACTACGAATTTTCCTTTAACCCTAATCTAGACATAATTGTATACTGTAGGTATTTGTACAAGAAATTTTTAAACGTTTCCGATACATTAAAAGAAGTGTTTTTGAGACAGGGTCTTGCTCTGTTGCACAGATTGGAGTTCAGGTCACCATCATGACTCACTATAGCCTTAACCCCTAGGCTCAAACAATCCCTTACCACAGCTTTTTGAGTAGCTGGACATGTACCACTGTGTACAGCTCATTTTAAAAAATATTTTGTAGAGATGGGGTCTTGCTATGCTGCCCAGGCTTGTCTCTAACTCCTGGCTTCAGGAGAGTCTTCCATCTCTGCCTCCCAAAGTGTTGGGATTACAGGTGTGAGCCACCACACTGGCACCAATTAATTTTTGTGTTTTATTACTTTTAACTCAAAATAGGGCTTAAATTTCAAGACCTGCTTTCTCATTTAAGTTTATTGTAACAACTACTGTGTGTTGAACAAGAACCGATCACTTTACTCTTTCACTCAATGCTGCTGGAAGGTATGAGATGGGCAGGAGGGAGCAATGACCTTGTGGACACTGTCCCTATCTTCGATGTGCTCACAGACTCACGGAGGAGGTGGCCATTAAATGAACAGCCATAGGTGAGAAGAGAATAACAAAATGAAAGATCAGAGTGCTGCAGACAGCTTTCCAGAGAATATGACACGATGGCTGAATTTCAGTTCCTTCATGGGTAAAGTAAGTGGACCACACCAACATTTTTTAGGTACTTTCCAGCTCAAAGATTCACTGCTACTGTTATTGCAATTTAAGACAAAAAAAAAAAAAAAAAATCAGAAATTCTCAGAGTATTCCAGTTTAACTAGAAAAAGCCCACACAAAACCATGAAAAGAATGACTTGAGTCTTCTTACTCTGTATAACTATTATTCTATATAATGTGCTATAGGTTTTCTTAGCTAATAGATCCACAATCCCCATTTGAAAGCCTTCAAAGCACATATGTTATTGAATTTATTATTTTTCCAAACTGAACAGGTTATAAACCATGACTAGGTCAGTGAAAGTTTTGCCACTAAATGATCTATCAAAATAATGGCTTCAGAGCTTTTTGGATTTCAAATTGTGAATAATGAATTGTGAAGAATGCTCAGTTTAGATTCATTCAAACACTGATTTTCATTCAAACAAAAACAACTACAACAATTACATCCAGAGCTGCAACATTTCTCTCACATTTGAACTTGGGCAAGCGGGTTGTATATAGGAAAACAGAAAAATTCACATACAAGAGTATATAAAAAGTGAAAAATTTAACAGTCTTGTGAAGACAATTGAGATCTGCATTGAGTAATCTTAGTAAAACGTGATACCATAAGCCAAACAACTTTAAGGGAGAAAGAAATTGATTCCTGAGAGTCAGGGGAAGTCACATCACTGCCGCATCTATCAAAGCATGAGCTAAGGATTAACAAATTCCACAGCCCCAAATCATCATCAGGAAAAACAATTCACTGAAATTCCTGCACTCTGGGAGGCTGAGGCTGGAGGACTGCTCCAGCCCTGGAGTTTGAGACCAGCCTGGTCAACATAGTGGGACCCTGTCTCTAAAAATTTTCTAAATAGAAAACCAATTCATTGATAAAAAGTTTCCCTAACAATTTGAACTGAACAATTTGAAAGGAACTCGCTTGCTCTTCTGATAGGTAATTCTTAAAAAAACAAAACAAAAAACAAAAAACAAAAAACAAACAAAAAACACTTTCACCACAATTTTTACATTTTTTTATCTTACTGGGTGGCAGGACTTTTAATGATGTTCTTTGCAAACCGCATTTTTTTTTTCTTGAATAATTTAAACAGTTAAAAGATAGTAGCCTCCAATATTTAAAAGGACTTTTCTGCCCCGTCTCTCCATCAAAAAAACAACAAACCAACAAAAATCAATCATTAAAAAATCACATCAGAAAGCGGGTCCTTCTTTCTTATCATGTACCTTCTTTGTCATTGTGGTGGATAATCGCGTCCTGTATCATGTCCGCCAGGTCGAAGTGAACTTTTGGATTCTTCGCATGCTTCAGCCTTTTCAGGAACCCTTCCTGCTTCTGAAAAGCCTTCTCGCGCTCATAGTAGGCTTTGATTTGCTCACAGCGCATGCGCTTCACCAGACGCTGCCGTTGGCCAAGGGGAAGGGACTCTAGCAAGCACTGGTCGATTTCCATCTCATGGGATCGAAAAACGTTACATAGCTGAAAGCAACCTGGAAGAAATGCAAGGGGAGCGTCACCAGACCTATTATAACCACTATACGTGTGCACCACAGCACGTTTGCTTTTATATTGCCCATTGCACAGGTCATAAACGGAACAATTCTCCCTGCACTTGATATTGCAAATCCAAAGCCCTTCTTATAGATTGGGGGAAAGCCGCTTGTGTGTTTCTCAAGATTCCGTGGTAATAAAACAAATGGCAGAATTAGACATGCATATGTAGTTAAGCTCAACTCAATTACTAACCATCCATCCCCTTCCTGTTTCTTTCAATACATAGCCAAAGCCTCCAGATTTCACCACTGTGTCAGGCTCCTTCTGTCTAATTGAATAATACTAACTAATTTTGCACGTTAAATGTGGGCATAAAATCATTCCAACTTTTTCAGAACAACCTAATAGAATTGCTTTTGCATATTATGATAACTAATCAAGATGCTGTTAATTTAATGTAATAGAATATATATGCTGCCAAGTATAATGGCTCAAGCCTGTAATCTCAGTGCTTTGAGAGGTTGAGACGGGAGGATCACTTGAAGCCAGGAGTTAAAGACTTGCCTGGGCAACATAGGAAGATCCTGTCTGTCCAAAAAAAAGAGAGAAACTTTTAAGTTAGCTAGGCATGGTGGCATGTGGCTATAGTGCCAACTACTTGGAGGCTGAGGTGGGGGATCGCATAAGCTCAGGATCTTAAGGTTGCAGTGAGCTAGGATTACACCACTGCATTCCAGTCTGGGTGATAGAATGGGGAAAAAAGGAGAATATATGCTATCAACTCTTCATATGACACAGTAGACATTTTTCACCAATTTATTGCTAAATTCTTTCTCTCATAATCAGTGACATTCACTTCCAAGAAACCTGTGGTTAAGTATAAAGACTGAGGGTTGGCACAGAGATATTTCTCAAAATTGTGGAGAGAATTTTGGCTGCTACAGTTCTTGTTTTATTTATATAGTGATTAACAAACTGAATTCCCATTTCTGAAACTTAAAATATCCCGTTTGTTTCAAAAGTCTATTTCCTATAAACACCAGTCAAAGCACCTGTAATGGAATTGTACAAACACTTATATTTACCACTAGGTTAAAATTTTACTATTGGCAGAAAATCAATGTTAAAGCATTAAATATTCTAGAAGCTGGCTTGCAAACACAGATTCAGATGTGTTTATATATTCTTAAGCTATTTATGATATAAGGTCCCAAGGAGGTTAAAGTAACTATGCATGAACAAAATGTGGTTGATCATATGCCATATCTGAGAAGATTATATACTAAGGGTATAGTTCATCTTTGGAAAGATGCCCTGGTCCTTTGAAGGAACAAGTCATGACAACACTATTTCCACTTCTGTTTCTTGTGACACTTTGCAAGTCTTTATTCGCACAGCCCCCAGGTGCACCAGCATAACCATCCCTGTTTAGCATATAAAGAAAACCAAGTTGAGAGAGGCTGTGACTTGTCTAAGATTAAAGAGACAATTAGGCAAACAGAATAAAAAATGCTCCATAGAGAAGAAACAAACCAAAGCTCCGTGATTCTCTAATGCCAGGTATTGAATATTTAAGTACTTTTACATATGATATAGGAAGATAAAGAAGCCGTGTTGGGGGATTTTGTGTTCATTTATTTGCATTTGACAAAAGCTATACATTTTAGTATCATGTTTTCATAAGACTGTTCATAAGTATTCGTAAAAGTGATGTGGGAAATATTAACTAGCTATACAGAAAATGTTCCCTTTCCAGTGACCTAAACGCAAATAGACAACAGCGGTTCTGAAATGATGACAAATTGCTCTGGAGTACACTTATTTGATAAAAGCTATGATCACTGCCAGAGACAGACTGTATGAGAAAGCTCATAGATAAAGAACCGTAAATGTCTTCTGCTTTCACATCTGTGTAGAAAACTGCACAGGGCTTGACTGATTGACTTTGATGCTTGTGCCACTTTGACTTCTGTGACTTTCCTGGCTTGTCATTTGGTGCCCAGGGGATCAACAGGGCCACAAAAAAAAAAAAAGCCTGAAGAATTAAAACAAATAACATCGCAGAGTGCCATGTGTTGATTAGCCAGCAGCTGATGGCTGAGGATAATCTAATAAACACCGCAGCAGTCCTCTAGTTTGTGACTCTCAAGAAGGGTCTCTTGGTGATATTTCAATTAACTTTTAAGGATTCCATGGTGACAGATCATGATTCATTGAGTTATCCCTGACAGGCTGTCAACAGGGAATGTAGAAGGGGGCTCTTAAATTAATTTTCTTATTTTCCTTTTTGATTTGGAAAACTCAAAGGCCACGATTGTTAAATTTCAAATCAATTCATGTCTTAAATCTTGATTTTTAATGTATTTTTGTTAAATAATTCCCCATGTTTTGATCTAAAACATTAGTTTATAAATTGATTCTTTTGTAATCTGAAAATTTATTGGGCATTTTGACTTTGTTTCAATCTAAGTACAAGTGGGTCAGCTGTGTCATGTATGTATATGTCTATGAATCGTAAGATATACAATATGACCAGTTGATCTAAAAAAAAATAAAGAAAAAACCTACAAGATAACACAGGGATTCAGGGGATCATGGTGGACAGGAGGCAGGGCTGGACTGCAGCTCTGGACAGCGCAGCATGTGAAGGCTTGCACTGTGAATTTTAGCTCCAGATTGACTTCAAGAAGAAACCAGCAATCCCGAGAGGACCCACAGATCCTCTGAAAGAAGTGGACTGCTCCTGCAGGACCTGGGAGACACCTCAGATACTGTGAGTGCCCCAACTGCAGAAGTGGGAAAGAGAGGCCCTCCTCTCCCGAACACACACCCCCACTGGAGAAGCTGAAGTTCTGTCTGTGGGAGAAGTTTTGAACTTTACCTGGAGCTGAGTCAAGTTACAGAGCCGAGCAAAATACGTGGGTAGAGGAAGCAGCAGAAAAGGCCCTGGGAGCTCACTGGGTCCCCAAGCAGCCCGTTCCTGCCTGGCACCACAGGGATCCATTGGGACGGGGGCCAGAGACAGAAGGAATTCTCTAGCTGAACTTTCTAACATTTTGAACAGGATGAGAAGCATCCTAGCCAGGGAGGTTGTGAATCAGGCATGCAGACTCCACAGACGGTGAAAGAACTAAAGCCCTTTTCACTAAAGCCCTTTTCTCTCGTAGCTGGAAGTTGGATAGCCTCGGGCAAGTTTTCAAACCCATCTTGCCCTCCACCTGGGAACAGACTCAGGGATGTTGGTTTGGGGGGCACAGTGGGAGTGAGATCAACCCTTAGGTTTGCCTGGCCCGTGACTGCCAGCTTTCCCCTACTTCCCTGACAACCTGCATGACTCAACAGAGGTAGTCATAATCCTCCTAGGTGCACAACTCCAGTGACCTGGGAATCCCACCACCATCCCCACAGCAGCCACAGCAAGACCCACCCAAGGAGAGTCTGAGCTCAGTCACACCCAGCCCTGCTCCCACCTCATGGTCCTTCCCGATCCACCCTGGTAGTGGAAAACAAAGGGCATTAATCTTGGGAGTTCTAGGGTTCCACCCACTGCCAGTCCCTCTCCAGACTACTACAGCTGATGTTTTCTGGGAAGTGCCACCTCCTGGAGGAGGCCAACCAGCACAAAAATAGAACATTAAACCACCAAAGCTAAGGACACTTAGGGAGTCCATTGCAGCCTTCACCACTTCCACCAGAACGGGTACTGGTATCCATGGCTGAGAGACATATAGATGGTTCATGTCACAGGACCCTGTGCAGACAACCCCCAGTACCAGCCTGGAGCTGGGTAGACTCACTGGATGGCTAGACCCAGAAGAGAGACAACCATCACTGCAGTTTGGCTCACAGGAAGTCACATTCACAGGAAAACGGGGAGAGTACTACATCAAAGGAACACCCCATAAGACAGAAGAATCTGAACAACAGCCTTCAGTCCTAGACCTTCCCTCTGACAGAGGCTACCCAAATGAGAAGGAACCAGAAAACCAACTCTGGTAATATGACAAAACAAGGCTCTTCAACATCCCAAAAAAAATCACATTAGTTCACCAGCAATGGATCCAAACCAAGAAGAAATCTCTGGTTTACCTGAAAAAGAAATCAGAAGGTTAGTTATTAAGCTAATCAGGGAGGGACCAGAGAAAGCCAAAGCCCAATGCAAGGAAATCCAAAAACTGATATGAGAAGTGAAAGGAGATATTCATGAAAATAGATAGCTTAAAGAAAAGACAATCAAAAATTTAGGAAATGTTGGACACGCTTTTAGAAATGCAAAATGCTCAGGAAAGTCTCAGCAATAGAAGTGAACAAGTAAAAGAAAGAAGTTCAGAGCTTGAAGACAAAGTCTTAAAATTAACCCAGTCCAAAAAAGACAAAGAAAACAGAATAAGAAAATACGAACAAAAGCCTCCAAGAAGTCTGGGATTATGTTAAATGACCAAACCTAAGAATAATCAGTATACCTGAGGAAGAAGAAAATTCTGAAAGTGTGAAAAACATATCTGGGGGAATAATCGAGGAAAATTTCCCCAACCTTGAGAGAGACCTAGACATCTAAACAGAAGAAGCACAAAGAACACCTGGGAAATTCATCATAAAAAAGATCTTCGCCTAGGCACATTGTCATCAGGTTATCTAAAGTTAAGATGAAGTAAAGAATCTTAAGAGCTCTGAGACAGAAGCACCAGGTAACCTGCGAAGGAAAACCTATCAGATTAACAGCAGGTTTCTCAGCCACAAGGGATTGAGGACCTATCTTCAGCCTCCTCAAACAAAACAATTATCAGCCCATAATTTTGTATCCAGAGAAACTAAGTATCATATAGGAAGGAAGGATACAGTTGTTTTCAGACAAATGCTGAGAGAATTTGCCATTACCAAACCACCACTATAAGAACTGCTAAAAGGAGCTTTAAATCATGGAAACACATCAAAACGGGACCTCTTTAAAGCATAAAGCACACAGGATCTATAAAACAAAAATGCAACTTAAAAAGCAAAAACAAAAAACAAAACCAAAGTACACAAGCAACAACGACTATGATGAAAGCAACGGTACCTCATATTTCAGTACTAACACTGAATGTAAATGGCCTAATTGCTCCACTTAAAAGACACAGAACTACAGAATGGATAAGTCACCAACCAACTATCTGCTGCCTTCAAGAGACTCACCTAACACATAAGGACTCACATCAACTTAAAGTAAAGGGGTGGAAAAAGGCATTTCATGCAAATGGACACCAAAAGGAAGCAGGGGTAGCTATTCTTATATCAAAAAAACAAAAACAAAAACAAAAAAACAAAAAACCACCAAACTTTAAAGCAGCAGCAGTTAAAAGAAACAAAGAGAGACATTATATAATGGTAAAAGACCTTGTCCAACAAGAAAATACCACAATCTTATACATATATGTACCTAACACTGGAGTTTCTAAATTTATAAAATAATTACTTATAGACCTAAGAAATAAGATAGACAGCAACACAATAATAGTAGGGGACTTCAGTACTCCACTGACAGCACTAGACAGGTCATCACGACAGAAAGTCAACAAAGAAACAATGGATTTAAACTATACCTTGGAACAAATGGACTTCTGACAGCTAAAGACTGGTCAACAGACACCCTTCCTCCTGGTGGTCACTCAAAATCCCCCTTTACTAAGGCAAATGTCCCCTGAAAAACACTTCAATTCCTATTGCTAGCTTCATTTTTCTCCTTGGTATTTATCACTCTTATACTACAATAGCTATCTATCTAATTATTTATTTATTTTAGAGATGGGGTCTTGCTCTATTGCCCAGGCTACAGTGCAGTGGCCTAATCAAAGCTCACTGCAGCCTCGAACTCCTGGCCTCAAGCAATTCTCCCACTTGAGCCTCCCAAGTAGCTGGGACTGCAGGCATTTACCACCACACTCGGCTCTCCTGCAATATCAGTTACTATGCTTCAACTGTATATTATACTAATATCTATACTAATTGATTTCCTAAAATACAATACTATATATTTTCCTATTGCTCTGTAAGCCCCATAAAGGCAGGAACTCAGGATGTTTCATCCCCTGCTTACTTTCAGCATCCAGAACAGGAGGTAGTCAATAGTTTTGTTGTTGTTGCTGCTGAATGAAATTGCAGAACAGACAATTACATTGATGGCAGAAACATCACACTCTTTATTAGGACCTAATCCAGCACTTAACACATGGCAGGCAAATGCTTAGTCCTGCTCTTACAGAAATGCAAGGTGACACTGTGCTCTCATGTAACTGCTCTTCCTTACAGAATTATCTGGCCCGAGGCAGTGTCACCAAGCTCATCTTTGTATTGGATTTCTTTATCTCCAGTGTTACACTTTTTTAGGAGGGCAAGGGAGGTGGCAGGGATCCTACATATATGGTTATCCTGCAATTCGAGATAAAAGTTTACAGCCAGAAGCCCCAGCTCAGTGAATGTGTAGGACTCAACTCGAAAGCCAGCAAATATCTGACATCTAGTTATATATTTATGCACACAGTTTCCCCACACCTTGGCTTGGAGGACCCTATGCTCTGTGTCATGATGTCAAGACATTATGTTATAACTAACTAGAAATATAAAGAGTAAAGTGAAGAGGAAAATGAACAAAAAAAATGCGTAAAATTATTCTGCTGTACAACTACCAGAAATGCCCCATGTCATCTAGAATAAAAATCTTCCTGTGGCCATGGTACACTCAGTGTTCAAGATTTTTAAGCAAATCTCTCTGTGATTGCTAAAGAGGCAAAACGTTACTAAGAGCACAGAAAATTTGATCTAAGTGCATTTATAAAAACTTGCAGACAAATTTGCAGGAAACATTCTTTTTCAAGAATTCATAGATGATTTATGATATTAACTGTGTCTTAGGCCATAAAGCAAAGCAAATCTCAATAAATTCTGAGGAACCAAAATTACACAGGCGTTTTCTTAACATAATTGAAAAGGGAATATCAACTACAGAAATGAAACCATACCTCCCCATATGTTCAGAAACTTATAAAGCCAATTCTACATAAAGCATGGTTCAGAGAAAAAAAAATCACAGAAATAATAAATTTTTAGAATTAACCATTGATGAAAGGAAATCCATCACAATTTTGTGGATAAAACTAAAGCAATTCATAGAAATAAATTCATAACTTTAAATACATTTTAGAAAAGAATATAGTTTTAAAGTCAATAAGCAAAGTATCTGGCACATGAATTTAGAAAACACACACACACACACAAACACACAAAGTTGAAACAAAAAAAGAAAGAATAAAACAAAATTAGGCTATTAATTAACAGAAATGAAACAAGAAAAGAGCAAAGGTGAAGAAAGACGTGAGAAACTGACAATTTCTAGAACAATATAACTTAAAAAAAGTGACTCAAGAAGAAGTGGAAAATGAACCAATTTACACAATCATTGTATAAATTGAATCAGATTTTAAAAATCTGTAGACCAGAAATAAAAACAAACAAACAAAATGACCCAAATGATTTAACCTGTCTTTAAGGAAGAGATAACCTGCATTTTCACCCAGTTCTTCCATACAATAGAAAAAGAAGAAAATTACCTCAATTCATTTCTGAGACAAGCATAAGCTTGATACCAAAATGAGGCCATCCGAAAAAGGAAAATTACAGGTCAATCTCTTGTATAAATACATGCAAATAGCCTACATGCATACACATTAGCAAAATGAACCCATGAATGTATAGTTTGTCAGCAGAATGAAAGGAGCGGCTTATTTTAAAACATTAAATTCTGTTTAAAATTTAGAAAAAGAAGGCCCTTTATTGCTGCTTTTATTCTACCTCAAAATGAAGGTCTTAGCATAGAAAAAAAACAGAAAAATAAATAAGGAGCATAAAATGTGGGTAGACAGAAGGAAAAAATAATCAGTTATTATTGTAAACACTGTTATCTACATAGAAAAACCAACACACCCTGAATCAGCTATTAGGAGTGATAGTCCAGAACTTTGCTGAATGCAAGTCAAAATACACACAGAAGAAAGCTACATTTTCAAACCTAACAAAAGATGCTCCACCTATTAACATATAGCAAAATGTAAAAAGATAAAAAACATCATTGATTAAGTTTACAAATTGTCATTACAGTTAAAAAGCAAACTGGAAATATTTAGTAAAATGTAGAATCATCTTTCCTACAACCCAGATATATATTTCTTCCACCTCTCAAAATACGCTGCAAATAAAATTAAACAAACACAAAATAATATAGCATGCATTAAAAAAACTACAGGTAACAAAAATAAACCTTTCAAATAACTTCTCCTCTATTTTTGGAGGATATAAATCTATTAAGCCACCTTCCCTTCTCTCTTCGATATTTCCTAACTGTGGCTTTGGCAGAGGAATAGACACTTAGACCAATGGAAGAGAACACAGAACAAAGCACAAACTCTACACAAACAGCCACCTGACTGGTGACAGAGGTCCAAAGAGTAGCCAATGGAAGCAGCATCTTCAGATTATGATTAAAATGAAAATATTACAGCTTTTGAGAAAAATAGTTTGGCAATTTCTTTAGCTACATTATGTAGTAACAGCTCTAGATGAAATTACGTGGTTCATTAAGATCATTCAAGATGATATTCAACACAGGAGGCCTGGAAGCTTCAGCTGCAAGCAGGCGTGTGTGCCTTCTTAGGTGAGCCTGTTAGAGGGATGTGTGGTGGACACTGGCAGCCTGCTATCTGGTGCTGAGTCAGCTGTCTCCATGGAGCATCAGGGAAGCAGGACATTTACGATGGAGTACCTGCTTTTACTAACTGCTTTTTCTTTAATTTTTGTACTAGGTTTTATTGGTTATTATTCACCCTTTATGAGTAGAACTCAAAAAGCTGAGAATGAAGTGGATTCTGGTGAAAGTTTCAATCTATCATGGGCATGAATGGAAATAAACTGCTTATTGCCCTACTCTTTTTCAAAAGGAAAATGAATCAACAGAAGGAAATAAAATAATTGTTGGAATATTTTCTATAAAAGAAAATAAAATTGACTTTATCATTTGTGAGTAAGCATATATATTTATTTATCTGATGTGGATGAATTATATTTCAATCACTTCTCCTTATATTTTCAATTTAGGAGATGCTTTATATCAAAGACCTCTTCAGATGTTTAGAACATGGAAGGGGGTGCTACTGATGCCCTGCCCAATTCCCTTAACCCATCCTCCACTGACCTGGTATATTAGTCTATTTTCATGTTCCTGATAAAGACATACACAAGACTGAAAAGAAAAAGAGGTTTAATTGGACTCACAGTTCCTTATGGTTGGGGAGGTCTCAGAATCATGGCAGGAGGCGAAAGGTACTTCTTAACAAGGCAGTGGCAAGAGAAAATGAGGAAGATGCAAAAACGGAAACCCCTGATAAAACCATCAGATCTCCTGAGATTAATCACTACCACGAGAATAGTATGGGGGAAACTGCTCCCATGATTCAAATTATCTCCAACTGGGTGCCTCCCACAACATGTGGGAGTTATGGGAGAACAACTCAAGATGAAATTTGGTGGGGACAGAGCCAAATCATATCATTCTGCCCCTAGCCCCTCCAAATCTCATGTCCTCACATTTCAAAACAAATCATGCCTTCCCAACAATCCCCCAAAGTCTTAACTCATTTCAGCATTAACTCAAAGGTCCATAGTCCAAAGTCTCATCTGAGACAAGGCAAGTCCCTTCTGCCTATGAGCCTGTAAAATCAAAAGCAAGCTAGTTACTTCCTAGATACAATGCTGGTACAGGTATTGGGTAAATACAGCCATTCCAAATGAGAGAAATTGGCCAAAACAAAGGGGTTACAGCACCCATGCAAGTCTAAAATCCAGCGGGGCAGTCACATTTTAGAGCTCCAAAATGATCTCCTTTGACTCCAGGTCTCACATCCAGGTCACACTGATGCAAGAGGTAGGTTCCCATAGTCTTGGGCAGCTCCACCCCTGTGGCTTTGCAGGGTATAGCCCCCCTCCTGGCTGCTTTCATGGGCTGGCATTGAGTGTCTGCGGTTTTTCCAGGTGTGTGGTGCAAGCTGTCAGTGGATCTACCATTCTGGGGTCTGGAAGATGGTGGCCGTCTTCTCACAGCTCCACTAGGCAATGCCCCAGTGGAGGCTGTGACCCCACATTTCCCTTCCACACTGCCCTAGCAGAGGTTCTCCATGAGGACCCCGCCCCTGTTGCAGACTTTCCATACACCTTCTGAAATACAGGCATCCAGGCATTTCCATACACCTTCTGAAATACAGGTGGAGGTTGCCAAACCCCAATTTTTGACTTCTCTGTACCCACAGGCTCAACACCATGTGGAAACTGCCAAGGTTTGTGGCTTGCATCCCCTGAAACCATGAGCCCAGTTGGACTTTGGCCCCTTTTAGCAATAGCTAGAGTGCCTAGACAAGACACCAAGTCCCTAGGCTGCACACAACATGGGGACCCTGGGCCTGGCCCATGAAACCATTGTTTTCTCCTATGCTTCTGGGTCTGTGAGGAGAGCGGTTACCATAAAGACCTATGACATGCCCTGGAGACATTTTCTCCATTGTCTTGGGGATTAACATTCGGCTCCTTGTTACTTATACAAATTTCTGCAGGCAACTTGAATTTCTCCTCAGAAAATGGGTTTTTCTTTTGTACTGCATCATCAGGCTGCACATTTCCTGAACTTTTATGCTCTGTTTCCCTTTTAAAATGGAATGCTTTTAATAGCACCCAAATCACCTCTTAAATGCTTTGCTGCTTAGAAATTTCTTCTACCACATACCCTAAATCATCTCTCTCAAGTTCAAAGTTCCACAATTCTCTAGGGTAGGGGCAAAATGCCACCAGTCTCTTTGCTAAAATGAAGCAAGAGTCACCTTTGCTTCAGGTCCCAACAGGTTCTTCATCTCCATCTGAGACCACCTCAGCCTGGACCTTATTGTTCATATCACTATCAGCATTTTTGTCAAAGCCAATCAACAAGTCTCTAGGAAGTTCCAAACTTCCCCACATCTTCCTGCCTTCTTCTGAGCCCTCCAAACTGTTCAAACCTCTGCCTGTTATGCAGTTCCAAAGTTGCTTCCACATTTTTGGGTATGTTTTCAGCAACACCCCACTCTACTGATACCAGTTTACTGTATGAGTCAGTTTTCATGCTGCTGATAAACACACATCCGAGACTGGGAAGGAAAAGAGGTTTAACTGGACATACAATTCCACATGGCTGAGGAGGCCTCAGAATCATGGCGGGAGGCGAAAGGCACTTCTTACATGGCAGCGGAAGAGAAGATGAGGAAGATGCAAAAACAGAAACCCCTGATAAAACCATCAGATCTTGTGAGACTTATTCACTACCACGAGAATAATATGGGGGAGACCGCCCCCATGATTCAAATTATCTCCCACTGGGTCCCTCCCACAACATGTGGGAATTATGGGAATACAATTCAAGATGAGAATTGGGTGGGAACACAGAGTCAAACCATATCACCTCGGTACTGGCTGGAAGGATTCACAGCTGTCCTCTCCTCTAGACAATTGCCCTGTCAGCCTCAGCCTCCCAGGGAGTGGAAGATCCTAACCCCATCCCATAACCCATAGTTACTGAGAGACCTACCCAAGGATACAAAACATGTCCCCTTGACTCAATCAGAGACACTCCATGCTGTGATTTGCACCCTAAAGCAAAGTGGATTCGAATGATAATAGACTCTGCCAAAGACTACATAGTTTTTCTACTCTTTTCTGTTCTATGCCCTGCTTCTTTCACTCCCTTATGGGTTTTCTCTGTTGAGCCGTCTCAATACACAGGAATGTGCACCTGACTTCTCATACTCTGCTTCTAAGGGACATAGTCTATATAAGATTATACATATGTACACTTTGGGCGGCCGAGACGAGCGGATCACGAGGTCAGGAGATCGAGACCATCCTGGCTAACATGGTGAAACCCCATCTCTACTAAAAATACAAAAATTAGCTGGGCGCGGTGGTGCACCTGTAGTCCCAGGTACATGGGAGGCTGAGGCAGGAGAATGGCATGAACCCAGGAGGCAGAGCTTGCAGTGAGTGGAGATCGCACCACTGCACTCCAGCCTGGGTGACAGAGCAAGACTCCGTCTCAAAAAAAAAAAAAAAAAAGAATATACTTATGTACATTTATATATATATATTATATATATAGGCGTGTGTGTGCATATAAGCATATATATATATCCTCTTTCATTTTTTATAACATTCATCTTTTACACTGGGGGAAGAATATATTTTAATACATACAAATGTTATCAAAGATTGAACATACTTAGTAATACCAGTTTTCAAAACTGAAAAAAATAACAAAAGCACAAAGATACATGCAAAAAAATAAAATTGGACTTATTTTACATTATATACAAAATTAATTCAAAATGGATCAAAGACCTAAAATTGTAAAACTCTTAGAAAAAAAACACAAGGAAAAAATTTGTATGACATTTATGACGTTGGACTTGGCAATGAATTCTAGATATGACACCAAAAGCACAGACAGAAAAAGCAAAAATAGACAAATGAGAATACGCCAAACTTAAAAACTTCTGTGCATAAAAGAACATAAACATCACAGTGAAAAGACAACTTACAGAATGGGAGAAAATATTTACCAATATATACCTAATAGGAGATTAATATCTGGAATACATAAAGGACTCTTAGAACTCAACAACAAAAAAAATCAAACAATCAGATTAAAAATGGGAAAAGGACTTGAATAGATACTTTTCCAAAGGTGATATACAAATTCTCAACAAGCATATAAAGAGGTGCTCCACATCATTGATCATCAGAGAAATGCAAGTCAAAACCACAACAAGTTATGACCTCATATCTGAAAGAATAGCTACTATCAAAGAAACAGAAAATACAAAGTGTTGGTGAGGATGTAGAGAAATTGTAACACTTGTTCACTGTTGGGATTGTAAAGTGGTACAGCCACTATGAAAACCAGTTTGGAGTATTCTCAAAAAATGAAACATGGAACCATCATATGATCTGACAATGCTACTTCTGGGTATACATCAAAATAATTGAAAGCAGGGTGTTGGAGAGATATTTGTACACCCATGTACATAAGAGCACTATTCAAAATTGCCAAGAAGTGGAAGCAGATGTCCAGAGATGAATGGATAAACAAAACAGGTATACATGTATAATGGAATATTACTCAGCCTACAGAGGAAGAGGTCCTTCTACATGTCACAACATGGATGGATATTGAAGACACTTTTTAAGTGAAATAAACTGATCACTGAAAGATAAATACTGTAGGATTCCACTTATAGGTTTCTAAAGAGGTCAAACTCAGAAGCAGAAAGTAGAATGATGGTTGCCAGGGACTGAGGGAAAATGAGAGTTGACGTTGAATGGGTACAGAGTTTCAGAATGGCAAGATGAAATGTTCAGGAAATCTGTTTCATAACAATGAGAATATTCTTAACATTCCTGAACTGTACACTTAAAAATGGTTACAATGGTACATTTTATGTTATGTGTTTTTAACACTATAGGAACATGAAAGAAATTGGTAAGACACAAGGAGCTACATTATGGGGCTTTAAAAACATATACATAGCTGAAGTATTTCACAAATAATGTAATCACAAACTTATTGTTTACCTTATTTCATAAAAGTGTTTGCTAGGAATTCTGAGAGCCTAAAAGATAGTTGTTCAGGAATTAGCATGCTTACGTGCAGGTGCTGTAGACACACACACACATTCATACACACACACACACACTGGTATCTGTTCTCCTAACAACTCCTCTAGCAGAAGTTTTATTCTCAGAACCCATTGTTATAACACTCTTCCAAAGACTTTTTTTTTTTACTACACATACAATGACAATGAAACAAAGGAACAATGAGAATTCTCAAAGACAAGAGTATAATCAATTTCAACTTACTCCCCCAGAGTCTAAAAAAAAAAAAAAAAAAAACCCTCCTTAAGCACTGAACTCTTGAAATGTTGGATTTTACCATCCTTGTAATCAAGCTTCAGGTCTATATCCCTCTTTATAGAGCAAAAAATAGTTGAAACATATTACATTTTGGCAAGATATAGATGCTATGCCCTAAAATATTTGAGGATTTAGGTCTACACATAATCATGCGTTTAAACACTTATCTGAAAGACAGAGAAATAAATGTAAATAATGTAAATTCTTCTCAAAAAAGTCAACAATATTTTTCATTTCACTAGTTTACAGCTGTCTCTTAATTCTTTAAATTATGTATCATATCACGAGGCCATTTCTTGTGTTTCCATCCAATTATTTGGGCATGTTTATCTAGTGAGAGAATGTAATAAGTATTTTCTCTTTAAAATGGAAATAACACAAATACACATGACATAAAAATTACTGTATAATGTAAGGTATATTTACTTTTTGCACATCCATCTATGCTTTCTGACACTTAGTATTTCCCTTACCATATTTCTTAAATAACAAGTGATTTGATTATGATAAAAACCTATCGGTGGATATAGATTTGCAGTCATAATTCTTGCTAGGGTTCGTTTCAAGGTAATAATAAAACTGAAGGTTCTCCCCCAATGCGATGTTTCTGCTTCGTTATCCCAGTAGACCCAGATGTCCAGTCAAACCTATGGCAGACGGAGTGTACTATGCCATGCAGGTTGTGTCACAGACAGCTCCAAAGTCATCTCTAAGTGCTAAGGCCGCAGAGCAAAAAAATGCTGCAGGGCACCCACCAGCCAGGTTCCCTGCAGAGACCAGCCAGCTACATCCAGGCTCTGGAGAGCCTGCTGATTTAAAGCCCTGCCCTGGGAACCAACTGCATGGTGTCAAATCTTCACTCAATCATTTATTGGTTCTGTGACTTTAGACAGATTCCTTTTGCTCTCTGTGTCTCATGTCTACCTCACAGGGATGATCCAATGATAAAATGCATGTGAAGCATCAGCCAAGGGTCTGGCACATCCCTTCATAGCTATTGACTTATCAGATGACAATTTCTCTAAAAAATCTGGCTCCTTTAAGATCAGAACTGCTTCCTATGGCTGTTTCCAGATGTCTTCGGATGACACATCATATGCTGGACACCAGAACCTGTCTTTTCCTAAATGCTCCTGCCATTCTAAACACCATACTTCCACTACTGAGCGTCTTCAAGATTTCAGAGCTCAAATTGTTGCTCTATTTCTTCCAAGACAGGATGATGCTTTGGAATTAAGACCATCTCAGACAAGCTTGGATTCCTGGCTCAAACAGGCTATATCCCAAAAGAGAAGTTCTCTTTGGTTTTATACTCAGTAAAATAAATTTAGATGCACTACCCCAAATATACATTTTTGAACCCTCAAATGTTGAACAACCTTCTGCTCTGAATCCAAATCTACATATTGCATCTTTAATCAACATCTTCAATTCCGGTTGGAAGAGATTCAGCTCACTGTTCCTGCCAGAAAGGTATTTAATAGACAAATTCTCTGGTGCTCAGACTGTCTCAGACAGGATTCCCTCCTATAGAAACAGAAGCCCTTCCTGGCTCTATTCAGGCAGCTTCCTGGATGCCTTTAGTCTGAGTCTGAAGCAACATTGCAAAATGAACATTACACATTTTAGATACAAGACTAACGAGCATATGCTTTATATTAATAATTTCTCTTAAATTCCTTTGTCTTTAATTTAAAAGTATATGTATGTGTGTAACTTAAGTTTCATGATTGCAAGTAAAACTGAAAAAAAAATCATGATTTTCCTGCGTCTTGACAATAATTTTATTTAAAATATTATTTTGATATAAAATATTTGCTATTTAGTTTTTTGATATAAAACATTTTCAGTACTAAAAGGCCTGAGACAAAACTAAAGTTCACAATTAATATTAAATTTTCGATTTATGATGCCTGTTTTATTTTCCTTTTCATTGAAATACGTTTGGGAAAAATAAGATGTTAAAATCTCTATTGTCATTTTTAGGTTTTACATATATTGTGTAGTTTTTAATGATTTTCATTGCCCTTTTTATTAATTTCTAAGACACATTCAGATGAAAGAAATTCTGCAAGGTCAATTTAAAGATCAATGCGAGAACACAGAAATCAATTCACAGATAAGTTTCTCTGTGTCTAACATAAGAACCCTCCTCATCACAAGTCTTAATTATTGCATTAAACACCCTTGGCTTTATTCTCTCACCACTTCACTGTACTAGGTAGACTTCAAAAACATGTTTGTTATTATACTAATTCAGAATAATGGTATAGAAAAAATGGTATAGAAATAGTCAATGGTCTACCTTGCTTATTGAAGGTTAATACTAATTTGTATTCCAAATAAAGTCAGCTTTTTCCATATATCTTCCATCTTTATTCCTATTTTCCTGCTACTCCATTATACGGATTCTGCCATTTTCATTAACTATCTAGAGTGGTCCATTATTTTTCCTGGGAGCATCCTTCCCCTGGAGAATCACCTCATATCTGTCACTCCATGTGGTCCTGGAAGTTATTAGAAACGTTGTCCAAGTCAACTGCCCACAGGACTGGAAATCTGAACTGGGCTGAACCCACCGTAAGGGCCCTGACACTGACAATCAATGACTGATTCCAGTGTAGGACATGGCCCTAGTGTGGCAATTCAGGATCTTTCCTTTGAGTTTAATAAATAGACAAAGGAATATTTTTTAATGCCCTCTCTGTTGTTTTAATATCAGTCCATGAGGATATAGCCATTTGCTGTCAAGGTGAATCTCTTCTGAGACAGAAAAAGAGAGAGAAAGAAGTGTGTGTGTGTGTGGGAGAGAGAGAGAGAAAGAGAGAGAGAATTAGAATGGAAAATATCAGTCAAATCCCCTGACCCCTGATCCAGCAATACATGAAGCCATTGGCATTCAGATTTTCTGAGTATAAGGCCCATTTTCCAAATATAAAACCCAATATATTCCTTTTTGTATTTAAACCATTATGAGTTGATTTCTGTCAGTGGCAACCAAGTGACTCACGTAACATAAAAATCCATAATGATCTATTTCTTCGTGCCAAAGGACATATGCCTTTGGCGTAACTAGTTCTGTCCTCTTTTGAATGTATAGCTTATTTCCACAAGTAGAACAAGAGTTTATATTTTGTATTACATAGAATATTTATATTACGTATTTTTAAATAGTACATTTTCTGATATCAGAAAGCTTCATATTTTGTGTTCGATATGTGCTGTGCTTATAATGAGAACAACAATTCCCTTCAGTCAGTCGATCCTTCATAAACAAAGAATTCATTGAATGTCTTCTGTGCACTTGGCTATGAACTAAGACATAAAAAGGCAGAAGATGAAATCCCTGGTCATGAAGACTTAACTGTAGGGTTGAGCATGCACACATGTTAGAAAGAGTTGAGAGGCAATGAAATCAGTATTCAGTGCTTCCCTTCCTGGGAATATGGAGACACCACTGACCAAGCCCAGGGAATGTTAAAGCCAGAGAAGGACCAGAGAGCATATTCCTGGAGCATGAAAGTTAAGTTTAACCATCTTTGTCCCATTATGGCCACTGAGCCCAATTCTTGCACCGTACTCTTTTTAACATCTGAAGGTGTCTGAAAAGTTGACGTAAAGCAGTTGCCTCACCACATAATTATGCTGTTATGATGAAAGGGAGACTTTAATCAGTATTCTTCTTTTCCCGCTGCCCTATAGACCATAAACTTCATGAATGCAGGGGCCATCTCCATTTTGATTACAGTTGCATTTGCAGAGCATATCAAGGGTCCTGTCATGTTAAAGGTCATTCATTCATTCATCTGCTAATGTATTCAGTCATTCAAATCTATTATTTAGAATTTGCTATATGCAAAGCTTTGTATTTAGACATTTGATGGTTACAAGTTTAATCATTTACTTTGCATTGATATTGTTTACCAACTAGGATAAAGAATATGTCCACCGAAATATACCTATATCTAAAAAAGAGGAATGGACAAAGTGCTAAGTTAACTCACGTATAAAGAGAATTTAGTACTTAGAGATTCTGTGCCTTTTGATCTGAAATTTGATCACAGCTAAAAATTTTAAATTCAAAGATGAGAAAAAAATTCTCAATTTTAAGTTCAGAAAAAAATGGAAGAAAGGCAGAAGTTATAGAATAATTTCAAGCACTTATCAGTTTGGCAGAAGCAAAGATACATAAGGGTGAAAAGTTGAAAATAAAGCTAAAACAAGAATTGGAATCTCCACATTTCTGAGAGAGTAAAAATAGTTTCATCATTTTTGGTTCTGCCACAGGAAGCCATTAAAGATTTGCAAACAGCATTACAAAAAAATAGTGGAGTCCATCAAAAATCTGGAGGCTTCTAGAGCAGCTGATAGCGAGACACGGTGGGGAGCATCTTCAGGAAGCATATGCACTAATTCTGGGTCAAAGTTAGGAGAGTCTGAGTTAGAACAACAACAACAAAAAAAAATGCAATGCCAGGGTGAATGATTGTGATTCTGAAAAGAAAGAACCTTTGAGAGATGGTGAATTGCCCTGCTGGGTGACAAGGGAGAAAGTGGAGCCAGAAAGTAGAGAAATAAAGGTCTCTGAACTTTCAACCTGCAGTGACTAGAATAAAGGTAAAACCATCAATAACAAGGGAAAATGCCATGGATTTAGAAGAGGGGCAAATATATGTATGCATATGACTGTGATACAAATGTATCAATTATCAATTCATATGTATCAGAATACATATTTATAGTGTTTGCTGACAATGCTTCTAGTAGGAAATGTCAATCAAGCAACTGGAATATTTTACAGATATTAGCTGCATACAATTTCTTTAAACTAGCTGTAAGTTTATATACACAAGCAGAAGTCTCATCCTATTATATATTTTAAAGCTGTAAAGAGAAAATATTGCAATATGTGATTTTCAAAGGGGTGCATTTAATTATTTCCAAATAATGTCAAAATTACCAATATTGTGTCTTTTTGACAGATTATACTAGTCTTAGAATACTTTCATAACACAATGGCCTAAATATATGTATATCTAAAGGAGAGGAGAAGAGAAAGTGCTCAATTCACTCAGATGGAAGGAGAATGTAGTGCTTGGAGAAGTTAGAGTTCATGGCTTTTGATTTGAAATTTAATAAAGACTAAAATTTTGAAATTC
Organism: Piliocolobus tephrosceles; assembly: GCF_002776525.5. Lineage (NCBI taxonomy): Eukaryota > Metazoa > Chordata > Mammalia > Primates > Cercopithecidae > Piliocolobus > Piliocolobus tephrosceles. The sequence continues at coordinate 5,260,979 of NC_045455.1, forward strand.
AAAGATGAATGCTTAATGCCAATTTACAAATTCTATACAATGACACAAATTGCTTAATCATGAGTTGAAGGGAGACATGAGAAATTCCCTAATGCATAACAGATTTTTTCCATAACTTTTACTACCCTTTAATACAACAATTTCATAGCTGATTTTGAATCAAGAGTCAACTAAAATATTTTTCCAAATATATTAATACAATGGGGTTACGTGGTTCATCTGTGTGCCTCTAAAATCTTTGGTCATGTGTTAAAAATTAATTGAATAACACAGAAAGAAAAGCATGCTAAAAACTACATCATGGATGATATAATCCACATACATTAAGAAAATTTTAAAAAGGGAAAGAAAGAAAATCAAAGCAACAAACAGAAAGAGCCCTTCTCTTTCTTACTTTCTTTTCACGGGAGCTACCATCTTCTCCTCGTGCAGACATATGATCACAAACTAAGGAACCAGGGAAAATGTGGTGTCCCAGGGGACAGGGGTCACCTACAGTCAGCCTGAACCTGGGGCAGAGCTGAGGCACGGCTGGGAGTAAGTACATGGCCTTGTAAGCACTTCTAAGAGGGTTTTCTGCCTGGCTCTCGAGTCCCCACCTTCCCGCACTCTGGGGCAGGGCTACTTTGCTCTGTTCAGTCTGAGCTGGGAAACTTGGAGGTACTGATTCCACTTCCTCTGTGGATCCAGCATCAACTCTTTGGCATAGGGAAAGGTGGCGGATGCACAAGGTAGATGTGGAGGATAAAATGGGTGAGATGGGCAGCGTTGGGTGGTACTGCTACCTGAGGCCATATGCATTCCTTTCAGATACTCAGAGCCTCCTCCTGATCTATCACCCTCCATGTAATTCCAGCCAACGTTGATCCAACATCTTCTGCAACTCAGTGTGTTTCCTCAGCAAGTCACAGCTGGTAAGGACAAAACCACTGGAGATCTTTTCCTCAGAATCCTTACTCCTTCTTTTGTGGGAGGTGGAAGGAGGTTGGTGGAAAGAGACTGGGGACACAGAGTAGGCAAGTTCGAGTTCTCTGAATGTTAGGAATCACGTCGAGAGCCTTTTTAAAGCTACAGGAGACAGGGTACATACCAAACTTACAAGGTATAGCGATCATTTTCAACACTGCAAACTATCATAGACACTGGAGAACCAAGAAAAGAACTGCTGAAACATGACTTCATTAAAGAACATTTATGACAGTCTTTTATGTGCACTGATTACTATTGATGACTCAATTTCGTTGACCAAATACTATTTTAAGTAGCATGAAAATGTGTCAGATCTTATCAATGTAAGTTTGGTTTTAACTCCAAACCAGCTTTATTGTATGATCAGTCTTGACCTGACAGCCCAGACCTAGCTTAGATCTGGTCCAAAGTAAGTCCTCACCACGAGGGAGGAAGACTCAGGAGACCTGTCATGGCCACTGCCTCTTCTCTTGTCCCCACCCCTGATGTCTCTGCTACTGTTTCCTGGGGGCATAGGGATAAGGCACAGAACTGCTAGAAACCAGCCCCAAACAACACTCTGGAACTTCTAAATTTTCAGAAAACCAGTAAAGAATGCTGCTGGTATTATTCTACTTACACTCTTAGAATAAAATTGCCACTATTAACTTCATCAAATATTATTAACCAAACATCCTAAAAATATTTTCAGACTATACTCCAGACTATATTTTTAAACCAGTGTCTTTTGGCCTGTTCATGGGTGTGAGGATTGAACACAGGTTTGCCTTTCTATGACCTTCATTGACACTACCGAAAACCAATTATTTAAATATACTTCTGAAATGTCATTTAAGCTTGAATCAATGATGAAGATAAGGGTAATGCTAGGTAAGAAAATGAGAAAAAAAAGATGTTAAATGCTATGCATTTTAGAGACTGTTAATTAAAAATTTGGAGCTTGAGTTCATTAAAAATTTCTTTTTTACAAAGCAGTTTGAAATGTAAACAGACTATGGGTCTTCCATTAAAAAATGCCACTGCTACTAAGTATTTAAAGAGCAAAGGTTTCCCATTGTGTTAACAGAGTTAAAGAAGATTAAGGTTTATTATTTCAGCTCATGGGTTGCAGTCATTTAAACAGATGGTAGATAGATAGACAGACAGACAGACAGACAGATAGATGGTAGAATAAATGCTCCAACCATTTGAGACCAGGTATCTGAAAAGAGGGTGGAGTGGTGGGAGTGCAAGAACCCTAGAAATCAGAAGCTGGAAGACATCAAAAGTGACACAGTGGGAGCATCCCTGGGCTGACACTGCTAGACCAACCACACAGCCATGGAAACCAGAAGCCTATTATGTAAGCAGAATGAGCTCAGGAATTTCTCCGTCTCAGAGCTGAGGATCCGAAACTCAAAAGCCAGGTAAAGAAAGAGGAACCCCGGGCTGGACCCAGGAAACTGGACCCAGGACATAATGGATGCAATGGAAGGAGAAAGTCCGGAAATATTCTGTGATGAACTTGCCCAACTGAGATTTTTTTAAAGTAGAATGGTTTATCTAATATTTCCTATCTCATGGCTTAATAATTAAATCACAAAGGTTTGACTACAGCATTTTGATGATTTCTGCCAGTGAAATCCTCCATGGCAGGCCAGGAATTTCAGTGTGTCAAGATACAAGGGAAATCCCAGTCCTAAGTATTTAAGTGTTTACCTGAGGCAAATAAAACCATGCACCCATGCAAAACAAACAAACTTGTCTTTGAATATTTATAAAGGCTCTACTCATAATAGCCCCAAACTGGAAACAAATAAATGCCAACAAACTAGTGAATGGGGTGCACACACTGTGATAGATCCATAAAAGAGAATCCTACTCAACAATAAAAAGGAATAAACCTGTGACATATGCATCAACATGGATGACTGCCAGATGCATCATGCTACAGAATGAAAGCCAGTCTCTTCAAACAACTAAATACACTTGCCATACCCAGCCACTGCACCCTTGAACATTTACTAAAGGAAATGAAAACTTATGTCCACACACGAACCAGTACAAGATTCTTCATAGTAACTTTACTTGTAATAGACAAAAGCTACAATCAACCAGAATGTCTTTCAATAGGTGAATAGTTCAACAAGCCATGGTATACCCACACCACTAAATACCACTCAGCAATTAAAAGGAAGAAGCATTGGTAGACAACAACTTGGCTGGATCTCAAGGGCATGATGTTGACTTTAAAAAGCCAATCTCAGAAGATCACATATTGTACAGCATCATTTACATGACATTCTGGAAAAGGCAAAGCTATAAAAACAGAAATCAGATCTGTGATTGACAGAGGCTGGTGATTATGGAAGGAGATGGGCTATAAAGGACACAAGGGAACTCTTTGGAGTGAGAAAAATATTCTGTACCTTCGTTGGTGGTTTTCATTTGTCAAAATTTGTTTAACTATACATCTAAAAATAAGTTCTGTATGTAAATTTTACTTCCATAAACCTGACTTAACAAAATAGACCAAAACAATAATGGAATATAGTTACATTTGGAACCAGACTTTCAGAACGTTAAAAGGCAAAGCATTGAAATAAATCTACAAAATACTGAGGGGATTAAGTTATGTGCTGTCATAATGAACATTTCTAATAAGAAAAAATTTGGGGGGTATGATTAGTTAATAAAACTAATTAGTTTTTAAATGATGGAAAAGAAGTCTTGTAAACAGATGCCAGCCTCTGTCACTTGCTATAAATCAGAGGAGTCAGATAAAAGAAACACCCAAAGGCCAGGCATGGTGGCTCACACCTGTAATCCCAGCACTTTGGCAGGCCTAGGCAGGAAGATCACCTGAGGTCACGAGTTTGAGACCAGCCTGGCCAACACGGTGAAACCCTGTCTCTACTAAAAATACAAAAATTAGCTGGGCATGATGGCGCATGCCTGTAATCTCAGCTACTCGGGAGGCTGAGGCATGAGAATCTCTTGAACCAAGGTCACGCCACTCCCCTCCAGTCTGGGTAACGGAGCAAGACATCGTCTCCAAAAATAAATAAACAGAAAACGCCCCAAGTTGCCAAGGTGTCTGGTTATAGTGGGGAAGAGCAGGGTAACTCCATTCCCGCGCCAGTCTCTCAATCTGCATGGTCCATCACACCTTCGCAAGAGCTTTCACATGTTGTCACTAGACTGCAGACTGGGGTTCAGGCAAAAAATACGTCCTTTCACATCCACAGTCTCATGCCACGGGCAGTGCCTGCACCTGCACTGTATCCTGCATGGCTCAGTTAGAGCTGACTGCATAGTTGGGTGACCGTATAATGGATAAAGGAAAGAATAAAGGGAGGGAGAAGTTATGAAGAAATGGATTGACTTTCACAGCCACCTAGGAAATGAATTGGGATGGTAGCATCGGCCTCATTTTTCAAATAAGGAAATCAAGCACCAAGCCCTAGAAGAGTAAAGTGATGATAAAAATTGGAAAGTAGCCAAGAGACCCTAGCATTGTCCCTGTGGTCCCTTAAGTAGCCGTGGAGTCCCCCCAGATGATTGTGGAGGGATGTGCTGCTCCCTGCCCAACCTGCACAGCTGCCTTTGTTATCACAGCTCACACTGGCCAAGATTTACTGAATTTCATTTCAACTGATTTTGTGGGTATATCACAGGTGATGTGCTTTAGGTATCACTGTGAGAGGAAAGGGAAATTAAAACTTGTTTAGGATTCCCTAAGAATGGAAAAGGTGAAGCAAAGTGTCACCCTGCATAAATTCAGCTCATGAGTGCTGTGTGGAAGGGGTTCAAACTCAACTCGGTCCTCCAAAGATAAATCTAATAGGTAAAGGTGTTCAGAGCAGAGAATAATGAACTAGACATGTAGAAACAATTTAACTTTTGAATGGCATTTTCCCCCAATAACACTTCGCAGCAATGACTTTAATATAGTTAGGGGCAGCAGGAGGAATGTCTTTCATTAATTTCTTATTTGTTGCTGGCCCACTTCAACGACTCTTTTCCTCTTCTTCTACTAACAGCTTGAATGAAGGAGAATGGCCAATTGATTTCCACAGAACCATTAGTTCATTTGTGCCTGTCTTTCCTGTCACTTCTCATTTCTAGATAATCAATAACTCAAGTCTCTTTCATCTTTCCTCATTCAGAAGACCCTGAAGCTGTTTGCCTTTAGTTATCCTTCTCTCAGCCCCTTTCTATTGGCAAAAGACAGCGTTAAGGTGAACTAGCCAAAAGGGTAGAGTAGTTAGAATGCACCATTGATTCACACAAGGTTGTCTCAAATTTTCGTCAAATTTCCGTTTGCATTCTTATCTTGTTTTAAAGTATTGAGCAGCATCCAATAAACTTTCGCAACCTTGACTATATGTAGAGACGACATATCGACTGAAATTTCAACAGTGACCTCTTGAGCATTTTCTGAATGCACAAGTCAATTTAAAACTCCAGTTTAAGAATTACTTAAATGGACTCCACAATATGGAGCTTTCTCCTTAGAAAGCAAAGCATCATTGAACTGTGGTTTGGAACAGGTTTTCATAGTACTGCCAAGAAGGCTTATTTTGACAGAACAACCACTCTTAAACCATGATGTTGTGTGTTCTATTCTAGCATTAATTTATGAAAATTAGTGAAAAACAAAGTTTCCTTTATGTCAAACCTCAACCAAACCTGTCTTGCTGTTCTTATGGTTGTTGTTACCATTACTCCAGTTTCTCAAATCATTGTAGGATGCCAAAAGTTTTAAAAACAAAACCCAGACCCAACAAGTGGCCTTTGATGATTTTCTCTTCACTCTCTGTAAATATAGAAAAAATTCTCGAGGGCTTTGGACTACAGGCAGAGACTGAGTGTGAAAGGATAGATGGGTTTCACTTTCTGAGGATGAGGAAGAAGATGCACATATCAACACGTGTGACCTACTTTTGATACAGCAAATTTAAAACTGCTTATGTGTTTCCTCTCTCAAAAAAATAAAGCATTTTGGAGCGGCACAACCTCCTCCACCAACTGCCCTATGTGTATTTTTCCTTTCAGTAGCCAAAGCTTATATGTGTTCTGTACTCTTCACTCCCTTCCAATTGCAGCTCAAGTCATTGCAGGTAGAACCCCACGCTCCTCTCTCCTGGCCCTGCTCTGTGTCCATATCACTAATGGCCTCCTCATCGATTGCTCCAGAGGGTGCTGCTCCAGCCTGCACTATGATCTTCTCACTTAAGCCAGGCTGCTTAGCAGACCCTGCCTCTTGGAGCAGTGTTACCTGAGCTGTTGATTGAAGACATCTTAACTCCTTTGCAAACCACTCATCCTTTATCTGCCCTTCTCAAATTTCTGACCTGAGCCATCTGTTTCCTTGTCACCTATTTCCTCTCCTCCCATGGCTTAAATGAAACCAGTATGCTAACAACTGCCATGCCTATTTCAAATAGACATCTCTTACCTGAGCTGCAGGTATGTGTCTATGGCTACATACTGGACAGCTCCTCTTGGATATCATGGGACTCGGCATGTCCAAGCCTGTCCTTCCCATCTGAAGCTTAGTAACACCATACATATAGCAGTTCACATGCAAACCTAAGTGCCTTGAATATTCCATGTATTGTATACTCCACAATGCCTAAGTTGTCCCAAGGCCTCCAGGTCCTGGAACTGAAGTATTTTTCAAATTCATCCAGTTTTCTCCATGCTCAGGTCAATCACCAACACAAATTCTTCACCCATGTGGGTCATCCCAAGAGGCACCTACCTGGCCTCCCAGACTGCACCACTACTCCCTCCCATTTGTTCTCTATAGTCGATCTTTCTAACACAAATCTTTACTTTCCACTTTTAGGAATTCCTAAGAATTCCATCTTAGTGGATTCCAGTTGCTTTCAGAAAAACTCCTTACAAAATTCTAAACCTGACCTATGGCTCCTATGTCATTCAGGGTCGAGACATTTAGGTTTAAGAAGGAAGAGCACAGATTCAGTCTGGACAGTGTGGGTTTGAAGTGCTGATAGGATACAGGGGTCTGCTTGGGTTTGAATAGTGCAAATCAGGAGATCCCAATGAAGGACACAGCCTGATGGATTTTCCTGGAACCCAGCCACAAAGATGCTAGAGGTGAAAGAATTACCCTACATAGGACATGTATGTTTTTAAAAGAGCAAAGCAACACACAGAATTTTTCACTAATCAAGATAATACATTCTGTTAATTCCACCTTATAAATACTTCTCTAGTCAGACCATGCCTCCCTATCCGCATCTCCACCCTCCTGATTTAAGCTGTCACCTGGGCTATTTCAAGGCTTCTACCATTTTCAGTCTCTCCTTTAATCCATACTCTACAGTACCATCAGAATGACAGATCTAAAATGCAAAGCTGATCACATCCCTCACTCTTCAAAATCACTCAAGGAACTCCCTCCCTGGCATGATGAGTAACACAAAAACGCATCAGATTGTCCAACTACTGCACATTGTTCTTCTTCCTCCATCTCTTTGCTTTGGATGCACCCTGCGGTCACCACACGGTGCGCTGTGCAGGCCTTCTTCCCTCCCTGGCTTCCTCATCCACTGATCTTCAGTAAATGCCTCCTCATCCTGAAACGCCTTCTGCCCACTCTGAGGAGCTTGCCCCAGCTCCGCGCACACCTTCCTCATGGCACAACTGGGTGCCTTTCCCTGTCTTGTCTCATAATACTGACTTACAGATGGAAATTGAAAATTCACTATTCATTTTCAATTTTTCCTCTAGATGGTGAATTTCTTGTAGAAAAAAAATGCTATTTATACATATAAACTGAGTGTGTAGCAAAATGTCTGGCGTGAGTGAATGATTAAAAAACTTACAACATGGGCGTAGGTGGGAAAAGTGAGAGGGGCAGAAACAAGTCAGTGTTACAAGGACAATTATTTTTAGAAAAGCAAGCAGTGAGAGGCTAAGAAGTTAAAGATGGTCGCTGAGTGAAAATGTGCAAATAATTTGAGATAAATGGGAACCAAAAAGACAGTCGGCTGTTTCAGTAGAGTAACAGTGTGGGAGATAAAATGCCATGTTTGAATGGAAAGGTATTTGAGGAGCATGAAGCAATGAATTTTTTAAAAAGTTTGTAAGTAAAGGTACGTAGAGACCTGGGATATTAGCTTGAGTAAGTAACTCTGAAATAAAAAGTAGTATTGACCTATTAGTTTGGGAAGAATTAACAAAAAGTGAAACAAAAACCGTAACTTTTGACAGCCTAGATTCTCTAGTTTAACAATGTGGAACGTGCTCATTCCCACCTCAGGGGCTTCACACTTGCTGTTCCCTCTGTGTGGCACACTTTTCCCACAGGTCTTCACGTTGCTGACTCACTCACTCCATTCAGTAACTTAGAGACCACTTCTTGAGAGTGATTTTCTCTTAACAACCTATTTAAAATTACCCCTCACATCCACTCTGCTTCCAGGTCACTCATTAGTTCATTAAACACCTTTATTTTTCTCAAGTTAGTTGCAACAACCAAAAGTTGTTATCAACATCTCTTTACTTACCTACTCTGTCTTACATACTGGTATGGTGATTTCAAGAGAGTAGGAATGTTAGCTTGCTTGTTCATCTTTGTGTCTTTATTTTTAATTAATTAATCAATTAATCTATTTATTTTTGAGACAGAGTCTTACTGTGTCACCCAGGCTGGAGTGCAATGGTGTGATCTCAGCTCACTGCCACCTTCACCTCCTGGGTTCAAGCGATTCTCCTGCCTCAGCTTCCCAAGTGGCTAGGATTACAGGCATATGCCACAACCCCCAGCTAATTTCTGTATTTTTGGTAGAGATGGGATTTTGCCATGTTGGTCAGGCTGGTTTCAAACTCCTGGCCTCAAGTGATGTGCCTGCCTCGGCCTCCCAAAGAGCTGAGATTACAAGTGTGAGCCACTGTGCCTGGCCATCTTTGTATATTTAGCCATTAGACTAGTCCTTGAAAAGGACCAGGAGTTAAATAATATTTCTTGAAGTCGTGAATAAATAAATATATGAATTAAAGACTGAATAAATGAATAAAATAAAAGGAAACTAAAACCTACTTAATCTATCCAGCTCAGTTAAGTTACTGTGGCATGTTTATGTCTTTAATGTGATACTGAGTCTGGGCCAACTGTTGAAAGCATAAGGAATCCTCTCCCATTCACCAAACCACCTAAAAGGAAGGGTATCCAAGTAGAACAACAGATGCTGAGTAAGGATGTTAGTGTGAAACCCTCCAAATACAATGGCAAGCCTTAAATAATGCAACTTCAACACAGAGCAAAACACAAAGATATATCATCAGGTCATCAATACAAAAGCAGCCCATGATGTTCCTGAAAGTCTGTATAAAAGTCAAATGTATAAAGGCTGAACAAGAGACATATACTATAAGTTTATCATTTTATATATCATACATGTGTATCTATGCATACATACATAGAGATGGAGGCACAGAATAGATCTGGTTATGGACACAGATATGGATATCTGAGGTTCAAGATTTCCCTTAGCAGCGTATTTAATGATTTGTATCTTTCTCTTAATTGCGTTATGTTTATACATCCTAGACTTAACACTAGTATGAGGACATCATTTATTTGAACAATATTTATAAAATAGTGTGGGTAAAAGTAATATAAGATTCCTATAATTAGAGATACAGTGTCATAAAGATCAGCCTCAGTTTGGAGTCATCACGCTATGTATTGAAACTAATTTATTTAGGAGAATGTAGGTCCTATAAATCCCTAGATCTTATTATAATACATTTTTAAATTTGAAACGCTGGGTGCATTTGTAATACAACAACAACGACAAAAAAATCTTGGGGCTGGGCGCAGTGACTCACACCTGTAATCCCAGCACTTTGGGAGGCCGAGGCAGGCAGATCAAGGGGTGAAGAGATCGAGACCCTCCTGGCCAACAGGGTGAAACCCCGTCTCTACTAAAAATACAAAAATTAGCTGGATGTGGTGGTATGCACCTGTAGTCCCAGCTACTCAGGAGGCTGAGGCAGGAGAATTGCTTGAAGCTGGGAGGTGGAGGTTGCAGTGAGCTGAGACTGTGCCACTGAATTCCAGCCTGGCGACAGAGCAAGACACACACACACACACGCACAAAAAAAAAAAAAAAAAAAAAAAACCTTGAGAAATATTTTTTCATTTAAGACTAGTTGAAATTATTTTAATATTTTAATATTGAACAGAAAAGTAAATATTTGAGAATATCTAAGAATGTCATGAACACTAATCACGAGGGATTTACCTTATCATATCTCAAAAGTTATCAAAAGCTAAGATAATGAACACAGTATAACCTTAAACTAAATCAATGGATCAGTGTAACAAAACATAAACCAGAAATGGAGGCAAATATACTTAGAAATTTAGAATGCGACAAAAGCAAATTTCAATTCAGTAGGTATTGTGCATGCAGAAATGAAAGGGGGGAAAGAGGTAACTCTTATCTTAAATCACACACACACCTTAATTCCACATGAATTAAAATTTAAAATACAAAAATAAAAGGTTAGATTAAGACGTAGAAAACTAATTTAGCTTTAGAATAAATAGGCTACGCAAAGCAATATATGAAACCAAAATCTGCAAAACAGAGACATATTTTTCTATACAATTAGTAAAAAATTAGATGCCATCAAACACCCAAAACAAAGGCAAAAGTCAAAAATAGGAAAACTGGCTGGGCAAGGTGGCTCACGCCTGTAATCCCACCAGTTTGGGAGGCCAAGGCGGGCGGATTACCTGAAGTCAGAAGTTCGAGACCAGCCTGACCAACATGGTGAAAACCCATCTCTACTAAAAATAAAAAATTAGCTGGGTGTGGTGGTACATGCCGGTAGTCCCAGCTACTTGGGAGGCTGAGGCAGGAGAATCACTTGAACCAGGGAGGCGGAGATTGCCATGAGCCAAGATCGTGCCACCGCACTCCAGCCTGGGTGACAGAGTGAGACTCCCTCAAAAAAAAAAAAAAAAAGAAAAGAAAAAAATAGGAAAACCATCTTCACCACATTCATATCAAGAGAAACATTAATATTTCCTTACAAAAAAGTTTACATGAAATTGATAAGCTAAAAGGATTAAAAACCCAACGTAAATAATGAAAACAGATATGAAGAAATTGGACTAGATAAAGTGGGAGAACACCCTTAACTACTTATTTCATAAAATGGAGAGCCTCACAGGAAACCATATTTCGACGATGGAATTGACATCGTTTTGTGAGGATGGCATGTTTCCGGGTTGGCTGAGGTGCAGGGATGCACGTTCTTTGCTTGCTGGTTGTGGTAATCTGAAGTGCTACTCCACACTGGAAAGAAATCTAGCAGTTTCTACAAAACCTTAAACTACACCTACCATTTGATTCAGTGTTACTGCTCTTATGAATCAATATTCCTAGAAGCCAAAATACTTAAACAGAATGTCTTCATGCCTGTCAAAAAAGAACAGTTTAATAAATACATGGTTTTATAAATGCTATAGACTATTACCATACTTAGCTATCAAGAAACAATACCTAGATATATCATTTGCCAGAAAAGATGTCCATGTTGTTAAGGGATAGAAGGGAGGGCTGCCTAAGGGGACATCTGGGTTAAAGGTTCATGTGTGGGAAAATACAGATGATGCCTAAAGCCATAAGAATGGATGAGCTTGTCAAAAGAAAGTGTTAGCGCCATGCCGAAGAAGAACAGAAAGCCAGCAACTAGGGTGGAGGAAAGCTGCCAGTGAATTAAGAGAAAGCCTCCAGGAGCTGCAAAAGAAGAGGTGGTAGTCACACCAGAAATTAACAAACATGAGGCAGGTCTGGTGTCCACTGGATTTTGCCACACAAAGATGGTTTAAGTAAAGTGGATTCCATTGAGTGGTGAAGGAAAGCAGTGGGATGCCGTCATGGAAGAGGAGACAAAGAGATGAGGGTTGGAGGCCACGTGCGTGGGCAATCGTTTCAAGGTATGACTTGCAAACAAGGAAATGAGGTGGTGGCCAGAGCGAAGAGAGAACAAGGGGGGACGTTTGCTTATTGGAAGATGGCTGCATTGGCCACATATTCACTCTGATGGAAGTTGATGCAGGAGAGAAAGGGGAGAGCTGAAGGGGAATGCAAGCTTGGAGAAGGAAGAAGGAGAATCCCAAGCACACTGGCCTTGGACACACAGGAGGAAATTCAGGACGGCAGATGAGAAGTGGGCAAAGAAGAATTCATGCACACACATCTTGCAGACTTAATGGTGGGAGGGTAGGTTTGTAACTCCTCAGCCTGGGAGATTAGAGTTAGAAGAAGGGGTCCCTAGGCATGAGCAGTCGTGCCTACCATAGAAACATGACGAGGGTACAGGAGACTGTCGCCTACCTGGGAGAGACATTTGGTCATGACGTTAAATGGAATCAGTCTGCTTTTGTTCTGATGTCTTCCTTCAAGCATCATCCAGCTGCTCTGGGGCAAGGACAGACATGCTGGAAAGGGGGGTTCCACCTCGGGTAGGTATTCATCACTTGAGTGGAACAGAGGGAGGTGAGGGCAAGGAGTAAAGTGGCTTCAGCAATGGACCATGGGGGCTAGACCAGGCAGACAGCAGGATATGGGAGAGTGAGGAGATGGAGGGAGCGTCAGTGAACTGCAGAACCACCGCAGTGAAAGTTCTTGAACGAGCAAACAGTGTGTGCGACAGCTAGAAAAGTGAGGAAAGCATTTTACTGGACGTGGTGTTCATGAACATGAGTGCCTTGAGGAAAAAATTGGGTTTTAAACTTGGTGTCATAAAACATGTTTAATATGTGTGACACATTAATACTGAGTGTTAACTTGGTTGGATTGAAGGATGCAAAGTATTGTTCCTGGGTGTGTCTGCGAGGCTGATGTCAAAGGAGATTAACATTTGAGTCAGTGGACTGGGAGACACAGATCCACCTTCAATCTGGGTGGGCACCATCTAAACAGCTGCCAGGGCAGCTGGGATAAAAGCAGGCAGAGGAACATGGAAGAACCAGGCTGGCTGAGTCTTCCAGCCTACATCTTTCTGTCATGCTGGATGCTTCCTGCCTTTGACCACTGGACTCCAAGTTCTTCCGCTTTTAGACTCTTGGACCTTTGACCATAGACTAAAGGCTACACTGTCAGCTTTCCTACTTTTGATATTTTGGGGCTCTGACTGGCTTCCTTGGTCCTCACCTTGCAGACAGCCTATTGTGGGACCTCACCTTGTGATTGTGTGAGTTAATTCTTCTTAATAAACTCCCTTTTATATATGCATCTATTTTATTAGTTCTGACCCTCAAGAGAGCCCTGACTAATACAACATATAAAGTAACAGGTTTTCTGGTACAATTCATTCTTAGTTGTTGTAAATGAATTAGCAGCTCTGGAGAATATTCATTTTAAATAACTTTAACCCTGCTCCTGCTGCAAACAATGCTGCCCCAAACCTGTATGCTTAGAGAAGAGCTGAACCAGGAGAGAAATAGGCCAAGTGTAGTTATTTCAACGCTTCACCCCCAGAGGCATGTGAAGGGAACTCCACAGGTAAACCTCAAGCCTCCACTTCAGTTCATTAAGAGTAAAACAAAAATAGTTTCAAGTCTCACATGGCCTTAAAGTTCTGTGAGCCCATTACTCCGTCGAGTTCCATTTCTCATTCCTGCTTGCTCCTCATCTGCGGCCTGGTCACGTTCACATGTTACCTCTCAGCAGGCACAGGGCTCTGAGACTGGCTCTCACTGCAGATCCGTCTAAAGCTACTTCTCAGCTACCAAGATACATGAAACACCTGCACATTTTGCTGTGGTGTTCCGACACTTTCCTGCTACATCCTGCTTCCACAGTAAATTTTTACACTCTAGTTTTTAACCCTTCTCTAAAATAAAGTAATTTTTATTTTTACAAAGTAACAAGTAATATCATAAACTGGAGATAACAACTGTTAGATTAAGTGTCCACCTTGAAGTGTATAATTTTTTTCACCTTAGATGATGAGTATTTTCCCAGGTGACTAAAAGTTCCTTGCGAGCATTAGTTATCGGTCACCCGGCATCCCACCCGCAGGCTTCTGATTCGCTAGGAGCACACGGGATGCTAATGTTGCACGTTTCAGAAGATCCTGCTCCTGCCCTGGAATTCATCCAGTTCCTGCATTGCTGCCTGGCTTGGAAGTGAACATGCTATGGTGATAAATCCGGCTCAGAATGAAAGACAGATACGTGATAGAAATGCAGGACAGGCGAAGAAGGAATGGAGTGTGACAAAGGCCAAGGAACCTCGCCAGCAGAACAGCCCAATATGGGAGACAACAATTTGGGAAAATCTTATGAATCAAGAACAACCATTAAACCATGAATTATGACCCTTATCAATAAATCCTTAGGATACCATGAAGGCATTCACTTTTTTTTGGGGGGGGGGGGGTTGGGGGGTGGAGTCTTGCTCTTGTCGCCCAGGCTAGAGTGCAATGGCACGATCTTGGCTCACTGTAACCTCCACCTCCCGGGTTCAAGCAATTCTCCTACCTCCACCTCCCTAGTAGCTGGGATTACAGGCTCCCACCACCACACCCAACAAAATTTTGTATTTTTAGTAGAGACAGGATTTCACTATGTTGGCCAGGCTGGTTTCAAACTCCTGACCTCAGGTGATCCGCCCGCTTTGGCCTCCCAAAGTACTGGGATTACAGGCGTGAGCCATCACGCCTGGCCGTCTATATTTTTTCATCCTTCTAAAATACAGCTCAAGATGTGTTCTTTTCATAAAACACCCTTCACTAGTTCAGCACAGAATGCAGTAAAATTTCTGAACTCCTTAACACATCGCACCGTTTCTCTAGTAAAGTAAGCATTTCATAATATTCATGCTTCCTTTCCATTTTATAGACTGTCACACTCAAAGCTTAGAAAGCAGTCAGATCTTTAGTAAGTAGTTGCTAATTACTTTCAGAAATGCATCAGGAATGTTTAAATTCATTAATTTTAGATTTCATATCTTATACTAGCATGCTAAGAGAAATATCTTACAGGCTCCCGTTGACATCATCAGTTTTCTGAAATGCCTATAATTTTCTGAAATTCTGCAATCAAATAATTCAACTAAAACAGAACATAAGGCAAGAAAGGGCAGCCTCATATTGTGTTTGGTGACCAGCTGCTCCCTGCATCTCTCACGTCCATGTCACTGTCCCTTTGTGCTTCTGCCCGTGCTCCATGGCTGCCCTCCACCAGGTGTGTTCACTGTGCCTAATGAGCCCCCAGTTTCCTTGTAGGAACGATGCAGTTTTTCCTCTGCAGAGGCACAGAAAGGAAAATAATGACATTCTGCTAGCGCAGTAAAACATGAGAAGCAATACAAAAACCAGTCAGAGTATTGCCCTATGTCTATTTCTCCAAGAAAATAACCCCAAGATGTAACAGATTAAAACAGAAGACTATTCTCAAAATTCTTAAATGTGCTGCATGCGTCTAATTCTTATTAGTTAAAGAGCTAATCTACAAACTTACGAGATGACCAGTGAATGCTTTTGGGAATTAAAATTGTTCTGCAACATGAAAGCATGACATTCTTGGCAATGCTTAAGAGTAAGGCATTTTTATTTCCATTAATCATAGTTTTAATTCCTGTATACATTATCTACCAAAAATAAGAGAAATGCAAATATTTTCATGTTCTCAATCATCATTTTTCAGTCTCCTTTAGTGCAAAGCTCAAGATTCCTTCAACACATGTGTTCCCTTAATATGCCACTTCAGTTTAACATTGTGATGTCCTTTGGCAGCAAAACCTTCAGCCTAAAAGAAAACCATTTTCTGCAGATGTCATCTGTCACTTTAAGATCATGATATATATGTACCGAAGTTTTCAGAAGTGCCGCAGGGGACAAAAATGTATACCCAGCAAGCCACTTTTGGATAAATATGTCTTCCTCTTCATTATTACCATCCAGAGTTGGTTTAGATGAAGGTATTCTCTAGCTCAGAAAATTCTGCCAAAATTTCAGACACTAAAGAAACCCCTGATAAGCCCACCAAAGAAGCTGGTGACAAACTAGATTTCCACATATGAACATCAGTGGAGAGCATTTGGTACAGGGTCCCTGGAGTCCCGAAGCACCGCAAGGTGAATGATACAAGGACAAAAGTTTACAGTCAAGGATAAACCTAAAGATCACGCCTACAAAAAGCATTGAATAGAGGCTTAAGCAGTAAAACTTGAGACTGAAATACTAACTAAATGACCTCAGCCATATACGAATAAACTTAGTTTTTATGTACTTTATTAACATGTGCCAATGAGCAAAAATATGCTTTTATAATTTCTTTCCATGTGTTCCTGGGTTTTTTTTTTTTTTTTGGTTGCTGTGTCTATGAATCATTTTTTTTTAAAGCTAAAGTTTTTAAGATCTCTGTGCTATTAGCATTTGGATCACACTGGAATTACTTCCCAATCTGAAATTAAAAGGAAATATATCCAGCCTGTAAAATATTCTTCTAAGTCAACAGTCCATGTCACTCATGTGAATGTGGTATACCAGGAGACCTGCCTTAATTTTGGCATCTGCACAAAATAATACTTCAACAAGACAAATAAACACATGAGCAGAACATCAAGCTTACTTACAGCACTTGATAAAATGATAGTGAGACATCTTTCCATCTCAGACAGGAATCTTGCTACGGGTTCCAGCATTCTCTTCTGTCACAACTGTCGTTCCCAGGAAATGCATTACTTAAAGCCCTTACTCAGGTAACAGTTTACCTCAGGATGCACTATTGCATGGAGGCTCTGTTCCATGATCCTGCAAAAAGCTTCAAACTCATTCTCATTCGGCAGCTGGAGTTAAGATAAGCCTCTCCCCAGTGGGTCTTGAGGCACCGCTGCTGCACGTGCTATTGTAGCACCCTTGATTGACACAGCCCCGACTACCACAATCCCGAGAACAGTCAGCTCTAATCGGTGTTCACATGCAGCCACGTTCTGCTGCACGGAAGTGTGCTGCAGTGCGGCTCTCCCGGTCCTGCCTGTTAATGGCTTTTCAATAGCTTTCAAATGGCAGCAAACTAAGCTGATGAGTGGGCTGGAGAGAAGCCACGGATAGAGGGATCCTAAATCTTCTTCGTGCACATTGTCCATCAGCCACATATGACCAGATTCTTAGCTGGTAGTAAAGCAGATTATTTTTAGTTGCCACCAGTTGCTGTGTGTGAATAGGAAATTGATAGCAGGAGCTTAAAATAGCCACCTCTTAGAGTTAGAGATCTTTGATCTGTCCCTAGTAATGAAAAAAATTGCATTATATTTCAGAACACATCTTTCTGCTTTTCTGTGCAGAATGTAAAACTTAAATTATCCATAAAAAGCTTTTGGTTTGCATAGCTTTAAAATTTAGGATTCTCCTACCTCTGCAGACTGCAATGAATTTAACTGTACAACCCAATTGGATGAAGTAAGTCTGACTGAATTGGAATCAGAAAGAAATACATGGCCTGCCAGGGTTTATTGTTATAAAAGTGAATATCATACTCAGAATGCAACAGCCATGGTAGCAAACAAAAAGGTCATATTTTAGGTTGTTTACAAATCCAAAGTGATACTTTTTTTTTGCAAATTGATACATTTTTATGATGATCTCCTCCAAAGACAAATGGACATAGTCTAGAATTTATGTTTCAGGTTTGAGGTTATCGGAAAGGTAAACATGAACAGTAGGTTAAGTGCACCCATCCTTCTACGGCAGTAACATAATTTTGTGTTCCTTACTGAACGAAACTCAAAGAGCAGCGCTTTTATTAAACTAGAAGATTATGAAATTCAAATCTATACAACAAGGGGTCATGACTTAAATTTTCACTGAACAATATTCTAACACATTTTAGTAGTGTGATGTAAAATAATAAGTTAAAGATTTTGCACAGAACAGCCTGATTTCAAATCCAGGTTCTACCACTTACCAGAGTATCAATGTAAACACATTATTTAACCTGCTAAAGCCTCAGTTTCCTTATCTATGCATGTGAAATATAATTCCTAATCTTTATTCTGAAGGTTAGAAATAATGCACATAAAGTTTCTGGTTTCTGTTGTTGGTGTTCAACGAAAAGTTGTCATTAACATTAACAAGGAAAAAAAGATTTAGTTATGTACACCAAATGATGATTATGGACACTTCAACTTGGTTTTGTCAACGATTAGAATGTGGATTTGCAGCCTTCATCAGAAATGCTGATTCCTCATTCATTCGTTGATTCCACAATTAATTTTTGAGAGTCACTGTCACACAAGTCACCATTTTGGCTGCTTTTCAGGAATAAAATATTCTCAAACAAAGCCTTTATATACCAGGAATCTATAATGTATGTTGAAAGAGTTTCTTGGATGTTTTGTAATGTTTCAATAAAACTGTAAGAGACAACTATATTTGTTTCCAACACAGGAAGTAAAGCTCTCTCCTCTTTAAATCAATACAAATCTTTACATGTGCATAAAATAACTGTGAGTTTATGTGCATGTTACCTAATGTCTCTTCGGGTAAGGTTGTATCCATGTAGATGTCCCTACCCCCTCTTCTTAATACAATGCCAGATAAATAGTGTGTTGCCTATAGACCTTCCTTAAATGTCTGAATGTCTTAATTTTCTGCAAATTGCATTTCTCTGCATATGTACAAACTCAGCAAACATCTTAAGACAATTGAGTTTAACGATACCATCCACTCTTTAAACTGAAAAAAAGCATAACACTCAGAGGGGCATGTTGTGCACCTGACAAAGAAAATAAGTTATTAAAAATATACTTGATTTGAGTCCTACTTTTTTTAATAACTTAAGGCATTTCTTATAAGAACTCTAACCAAGGTACCCTGTGAGAATTAACATCTCATCCAGGGGCTCATTATCAAATGTGTTCGTTTTTCATCGACTCATTTATTCCATAAATATTTGGCAACTCTTTGTGCTACAAGAGAAACATGAATCCCTGACCTCAAAGTGCTTATAGTCAGATAAAATAGAGACAATCAAGATAGCACAGTGTGGTGTGCTAGAAATTGTAAGACTGCACATGTAGAGCTCTAAAACAACAAGGGCCAACATCTAATCCACTTTGACGAGTTGAAGGAGGATACACTAAGAAATGTATTCACAGATTTGTTAAACTACTTAGAATGTGCTTCCTATGTATAAACTGTATCTACATATAATTTTCCCAGATTAAGAAGCCATTTTATCTTTTTGTCTTTGAAACCACATACTCATCCTCTAAACACTGGTAGAACTATGTTTAAACCTAATTATACATTTCATCACTATACAACAAAAATTAATTTCTAATACACGCACTAGTACTGAGGAAAATAATTTTGGCTCTATTAACTTCCTTCATAAAATTGTTTTAAAATGGTAACTTGAAGTTGATTAAAACTTCCTCATCTATTTATATCCCTGAGAAACTCAACTCAATGTTGGGTTGTCAGACAATTATTTCAGGACTCCTTGAATCATATATATATATACACACACACACACACACACACACGCATATATACATATATAATATATATACACATATATACATTATTATATATACATATATATTTCCTTTCTTTTCTTTTTTGAGATGGAGTTTCACTCTGTCACTCAGGCTGGAGTGCAATGGCGCAATCTTGGCTCACTGCAACCCTCTGCCTCCCTGCTTCAAGCCATTCTCCTGTTTCAGCCTCCCAAGTAGCTGGGATTACAGGTGGCTACCACCATGCCCAGCTAATTTTTGTAGTTTTAGTAGACGTGGAGTTTCACCATGTTGGTCAGGCTGGTCTCGAACTGTTGACCTCAGGTGATCCACCCACCTTGGCTTCTCAAAGTGCTGGGATTACAGGCATGAGCCACCGTGCCCGGCTGAATCTTATATTTTAAATATGGTATTAGAGTCGATGACAGTAGCAAGAAATGACCAAGGCTAAATTAAATATATTGTTAGCTATTTATCTATTTTGCAGAATATGGTCATTAAGTACAAAACTAAATCCATGCATTTGAAAGAGGGTCTTGTTTTTCATTTCCAGAAAATTTTCAAACAAATAAAGCACAATTATTTTATTTTTCAGAATTATTACAATGAACTATTGTTCTTCCCAAATACGAATGCATAATATTTCAAACTCATTTTTGAGTAGTCAAGAAACCCCTTTATCTCTTTTATACACCATACAGCTGCTCATTATTCACACTATTTCTGATACGAACACATGATGTTTTTTCTTTTAAATGTTAGCATTATTATACACCAGACTTTTTCAAATAAGCCAAAAAAATAAAAAATGAAACTGCAATGATTCTAATGAGAGATAAGCATTCAAAAATTAGAAATTGCTTAGTAAATATCTTTTAAAATGGGATTCATGAGACACAGCTCCAAAAAGACCCCAGGTGAGATATTACTTCATGTTTTCATTTAAAACCCTATTTGGACAATGTACAACCTGTAGTTTCATAATGCCAGTCTGCTGACAGATAATCCCTAATCTAATAGTTCCTGCATTGTCATGCTTCATTAAATGAAGAAATTAAAACTAAAGTTTGCAAACATCATCAATTTAGGTAAAGTATGTATTAACAGCAGGTCATGACAAAAATTCTAAATGAAGATATAAATCACACACAGCAGTTTTCTGTAATGCAAATTTAAGTTCTGTGATGGGGCATCACTGCCTCTGCCCGGTGAATAGGCTGGGGC
This sequence comes from Piliocolobus tephrosceles, assembly GCF_002776525.5. NCBI lineage: Eukaryota > Metazoa > Chordata > Mammalia > Primates > Cercopithecidae > Piliocolobus > Piliocolobus tephrosceles. Next base: position 5,281,672 of record NC_045455.1, read on the forward strand.
TTATAAATATTCGCCTTTGATGAAGTAAACTACACACATTTACAGACCTTGAGCCACAAGTGTCTCACACACAATGGCTGAGAGCTAAATTTATAATATCCTCTATCACAAATATTGACTGTTTCTACGTGAATGGAGTCAAGACCTCTCCTGGGAACATAACTCTGGTCTAATAATTGAGACTGAAGGCTATAGAGGAGAAAATACCTGAGTTTTCAAAAAATAAGGCATAAATACACTCAGCTCTTGCTATAGAATCAGCCTCTGGTCAATCCCTAGTGCCTCAGGACCAGGATCAAGCCTACCTTGAATGACTGAACAGACCCTTGACTCTGTGATCAAGTCCCTCATCTCAGTCTAGTGACTGTGGATGTTGTTCCTGATTTTGGCCTGCCCATGAAACCACTAGCTCTTGGATTCAGGATTCCACAGGGCCATGTGTTCACTTCAGCTTCACATAGTCTCGCATTTCTCCAACCAGAACAAATAGACATTCAAGTTAGATGTGGGCAATTGTGGGGTAAACAAGAAGAAATTTACAATACAGACTTGCACAAGTGGAAAGAAGTAGGGGTTAATAGGACCTGCCCTCTCCATGTCAGAGGGCAGTGAGGGCTAACCCAGCTGAGCATTGCTTTAGTGACTAAAAGTGAATGTGTCATATAAGGGCTAGAAAAGATCCCTGATTATTCAAATACTTTCATAGAGTAGTGATATAGAAAAGAAATGCAATTTTAAATACTGTTTCAAAAGACTGAAAATTACTCTCTGTAATGCAATATAGATTAATATAATAGCAAATACATGCAAGTGTATTGATATGGATATATGAAGATACACACACACACACACACACACACACTCACACACTCAGGCTATATGAGATGTTCTAATTGCTCCTTAAGGGCATTTGCCATCCACTTCCTTTGGTGATTTTTTCCCCTAATCAAAATGAAATGTTTTAAATTCTAGTGAGGACCAGTTAAACTGGGTATCTAAAGGAGGACATTTGTAAAGCGTCTGTTAGGTTTTTCACTTGAATACGAACAATCACTTTGAAATCTTTCCAGCATATGTGTTACAACTATCTAGGAGTACTTTCTCATTTTCAGATGTCACTTCACCTGTCTAATGTTTGACCTTGAACAAAAGTTTGCATATTTTAATGGTGAATAAGAAACAGACAGTGTTGTTTTATGTCTGTTTGACTCTACCTAGGTTTATGTGCATGTGTATGATATGGATGGATATGAGCACATTAATAATTAAGTATTCTCTGCCTTGTTCTTTAATCAGTTTGAGGGAATAAATAGCATACTGCAACCAGTTGCCAGGAATAGGCAGATAAAAAAAACTTTTATTGATGATGAAGCAAGTTTAGAGATTACTGATGGCCTAAATAAGACAGCTGGGACACCAGGCTGAAATGTTTGAACAGATCTCTATAAATTTGTCATTTAGAAGACAATATCTGAAGGCTTTTTGATGACCTAAAAGATATTCTTAATTTTCCTGAAAAGGATGAAAGGAATTGTGAGGCAATTAAATGAGGAGCCTCAGCCTCTCTTTCATACTTTTCCCATTGATATACATGGATTTTTAAAACAAAATATGCCTCTTTAGTTGAATCATGCTCTTATTTACAATTTAATCACACTAAGTTACTTATTCAAATTCTGTGCATTCTTCAAATGTACTTCAAGCCCATTTAATCTACAAATTCCTCTTGTTTTTATTGCTTAAATTAGTCCTGACCTTCTCTAAACCCTATATTCATTTTCTTCCTGTACCAGTCAATCCAGCATTTATAATGCAATGCTTTGCATTTTTCTTAACTAGTATCATATGGAAGGCTCTTCCTAGGTAGGTAATTCATTATTTGAGTCTCAAGCCTTCTACTTTCCCTATTTCCTAAGAAGTCCAAAACATTAGTGAACATTCAGAGATCAACAAATGGAGAGCCAGAGAATGAGAATGGCTGTAAAACATTTTCTGGTGCATGACATATAGTGTCTTGAGGAATATTTTATTAAAGGCAGGATTATTGAACACATAGGTAAACATAACTTACCATACATGACAGGAGAAGAAGAGAGAATTGCAGTATAGCCCCTTCTTCATTCAAGCATGTAGGTACAAGCAGACTGAGTTTATATTGTCTTTCAGTATTCCCCATGAAGGCTCCATTAAAACGGATCATAGGGAGATCTGGGTACTAGTTTGATGTTCTTCTTCTAAATGAATTTGAATTCCCTTGTTGCTAATTTTCTTTGAGTGACAATGTACACATTATAGTCACTAGAGAGGTTCCCAAAATTTAACAATATTTTAAAGTGTTCCAGAAAAAGAAACGTACACTGAAATATCCAAATTCACAAATGTCATTAAATTATTTCCCCAAACTGAAGTTTCAAGTCTTTTGGGTAAGTTTCAATAGCCCTCATTGTTAGGATATTATTCTCCACAAATATTTTCTCCTATCTGCACAGTTTGGGCTGTCAGAGGAAAGGGCTGTCTCTCTCTCAAATGGGCATATGTGCAGCTTATAGAAGCTGAGTCCTTGAACTCTGGTTCCTCTCCTGTGTTACAATTCCACTACCCTTGCAGGATAATATCAGGCTTTCTGTCTACTGCTTTTTGAATAGTGGGGCTTTGGAAACCAGTGCCAGGATGCTCTGTGAGTGTGGTCTGTGCTCTGATCCATGTCTCTGATTCATGATCCACGACTTCATGTTTCCCATCAGAATCTCTCTTAGCCTCTTTTGGCCACTCCTCTTACCTTCTCTTCCTCCCCTCCATTCCCCCCCCCCATCCCTGTCTTCTCCATCCCCCACTAACTGCTGCCTTCTGCCCTCCTCCTTTTCTCTTCCTCCTCTCTCTGTCTCTCTCTCCATATTTAACACTCCTATAAATAACTGGAAGGACTTATCAGAGTAAAGCAACAGACACAGGTAAATTCTGGCCACAGTGAGTGAGGCTAATGAAACCCTAGAAGACTGGGGCATCATTTTCCTGACCAAGGCTCCTCTAGTGGGTCATCTCTCCTTACTTCTACATCAGTAAACTTCCTTGGATGTGAATCCTGTATCTGTCCCTCCCTAAATGTCAGGTCACCTGTTTGAGGTTCAAATTCCTGTGATGAGAAATGGAAACAATAATGCCTAGTGCCCAGGGTTCTTCCGTACAAGCTAGGTACTCAACAAATACACTTCCAACCATCACTACCTAAGTATTTCACACACCCCTGATACTGTGTTAACCTAATGCTATCTTTATATTAGTGAAAATATTTATTATGTGATTTGCCCTGAAGACATCACTGCCTTTGGTACGGTCTTGCAGGTATCAATGACTAGTGGAACCCCTTCACAGTAAATATGCCAATGTTTACCCATGAACCAGGTGCTAAACAAGTAGACATTATACGGTATCCTCCCAATCTGCAGGGGACACTTTTCAAGATCCCCAGTGGATGCCTAAAACCACAGATAATACGGAGCCCTATATAGACTGTTTTTTTCTATACATACATTCCTATGATAAAGCTTAGTTTATAAATTAGGCATAGTAAGAGATTAACAGCAACAATGATGAAACAGGACAATTATAGCAAAATACTATAATAAAAGTTAGGTGAATGTGCTCTCTCTCATTGTCTCTCTCTCTCTCACAATATCTTACTATACTGTACTCACTCTTGTACTTGTGATGATGTGAGATGATAAAATGCCTACTGATGCCTGATGTGAGGGGAATGACGTAGGCATTGGTATGGAGCAGGCTACTATTGACCTAACACTGCAGTCAAGAGAGGATCATCCGCTTCAGATGGCCCAGGATCACTGAGCCGCGACAATGTCGATGACTGGATGTCAGGAGTACACGATGTGGATGATTAACGAGCAGGAAGCATGTAGTGTTTATGCAATGGACAAAGGGATGATTCATGTCCAGAAAGAAGTGAAGCTGGATGGCGTGAGACTTCATCATGTTACTCCGTGCATGGAACAGCATGCAATTTAAAATTAAAGAATTTCTAGAAATAGAATACAAATATCAAATGGAAATTTCTAGACATTTCCATTTAATATTTGAGACTGCAGTTGGCTGTGGTTAACTGAAATTGCAGAGGGCAAAACTGCAAATAAGTAGGGGGACTACCATAGAATTCTATCAACCCTGGAAGTCTTTGTTGAGCACTCGACATACAACAGCCATGAATCAGACCTAGACCCTACCCTGTGGAGCTTACAAAGATTATATACTGGGAACCAGAATTACGGAGACTACACTAGAAAATGCATGGCAGGATGGAGCAGGCACCCGAAGCTTGAGGGTTTGCACTGTGTTTCTGAAGAGGTGGTGCAGGCACCTGAAGCTTGAGGGTTTGCACTGTGCTTCTGAAGAGGTGGTGCAGGCACCTGAAGCTTGAGGGTTTGCACTGTGTTTCTGAAGATGTGGTGCTTGGCAGACATCAGAGAATGAGTAGGAAGAGATCAGGCAAAGCAGGTGGGCAGAAGGGAGGTGTGTGGTGTCTTCATGACATGTTCAAGAAATAAACAGAAATGTTTGGCAAGGCTGAAGGATAGTACCTGGCGCAGCCAGTTGAGAGGTGAGTTAGAGAGGTAAGTGGAGGCCAGGCTGCAGCGTAGGGGTGAGAGGCTCTGTCCATTCTCATGCATCATACAGAGACAAGGAAGCTTTTAATGCAGAGGAGAGGGATGATTAGATCTGAAATGCATAAATATTGCAGGAAATTATTGGAGCAGGAGAAATAGAGAGGATAGTGTGTTTGGGAAGGTGAGGCCGCCCAAGGCCCCTAAGGGCGAAGCATTGGGGTCAGAGCAGAGGCAGTGACAAGTGGGAAGTGGACAGCACATCCCATCATCATCGACCAAAAGGTAAGTCCTCTTCCTGTCTCGAAATCTCCATCCCTATCTCTGCTTCCTTCTTTCCACAGTTTCCTCATAAAGGTGGACTTAATCTGACTCAATGCAGTAGACTTGATCTGACTCAATGCAGTATTTCTTTAATTTATCTACTGTTGCCAATCCTGGAAACCTCTCATCCCTAGAAGCCCCAAATCCAGAAATTCTACCCATAGACTTGGCATCAAGGGAATGAGGCTGGGATACCTGAAAACAGTAACATGAATGCATGCTCTTAGTATGCTTCATCCCTGCTTCCTCTCATTCAATGTCAAACATCAGAGCAGCCCTAAAACTCAGGTAGTCAAAAAATAAATATGTTAATGTCATTCCCTTTAGCATTTCCAGAGTAAATATTCAGATTTATTATTCAAAAAGTAAGAACATTCTAAATAAGCTTCTTAGTGAATATTTCTAGGAAATGACTTCCATTTCTTAAGCCTTCATCTTATATAGCAAACAATTAAAAAGTGCTTATTATGTGGTAGGCATTCTAATCTCTTCATAGGCATCAATTCATTTAAGAAATGGAACAACGTAGTGGGTACTAATACTTTTTTAACAGATGAGGAAACTGAGGCACAAAGACTAAGCAAGACGTTCAAGATCATTTGGCCAGAAATGAGCATGACTCTGTTGACCAAGTCATTCAGGCTACAGAGTCCACCATACCTTTCATCATGGGGCAATACCCCTCCCGCTGGGTGGTTTAGGCTTAGGTTTCCAGTATGCCATGTGCCCTCAACTCCTGGCACAGGCCTTTCTTCTGTCTGTCACATTTTCTCTACCTTCCTCACTGCCCATCTTCCCTTCAACCCTACATGTTGGTGCTGTGTACACAGGGAGGGAGAGGGAGAGGGGAGGACACGCATAGGAGAGACATCTGGAGAGGAGAAGGTGGAGAAGGGAAGGGGTTGTGTAAAATGAGTAGGAGATAAGTGTTCAAGAGTCACAGCGGGCAAAGTGCCTCCCGCTCGGCCCCTTCGCCTTTCTTCTTGGCCAGTTTAGCTGCACTGATGTATCCCGTGATACCTCCTGATGCTGCATCCTATTACTGCTAATTTACATCCTGCGTGGGCTTCCTCTCAAAATGCTGACGTGATGCTGCTACAATGATGCTTACTTTTATTTTTTTGAGACGGAGTCTCGCTCTGTCGCCCGGGCTGGAGTGCAGTGGCCGGATCTCAGCTCACTGCAAGCTCCGCCTCCCGGGTTCCCGCCATTCTCCTGCCTCAGCCTCCCGAGTAGCTGGGACTACAGGCGCCGCCAGCACGCCCGGTTAATTTTTTGTATTTTTAGTAGAGACGGAGTTTCACCGTCTTAGCCAAGATGGTCTCGATCTCCTGACCCCGTGATCCTCCCGCCTCGGCCTCCCGAAGTTCTGGGATTACAGGCCTGAGCCACCGCGCCCGGTCAGTGATGTTTACTTTTACACCCTGGAGTATCCATCAAGGCAGACATTGCAACATACAGACCCCAGTCAACCAAAAGTGTAAAGAGAAGGAAAGTGTCAAGAAAAGATACAGATCGGAAGTGAGACTTTATCAAGGGAAGAGGTATATATGTTTATATGTGAAATTTCAGAGTACAGCAGGGAATCGAATTTTAGATTCTTATGAAGTAGCTAAGCTGTAGCAAATTTGGTAGACATTTAATAATTTTTTTTAACATATCATGAATACTGGCAATTACATCTAAGCTGCTAATATGATAAGAATTATACCCAGACCACAGAAGATATTGATATACATCTCTAAAGCCAAATATGTAGGTGTTAATTGAGTGGATTAAGGTAAGTTGCAGTGCGATGGTTGTGGAGAAATATCACCAAAATAAAAGTCTCACATGAATCCGATGGGGGATATTTTGAGAGTCAAACGTATGACTCTGTTTATTTACATAAAATCCAAAAACAGGTAAAAATTACGATAATACAAGTCAGGGAAATGGACTAGTGATAGGAAAAAGGCTCTAGGGAACTTTCTAGAACAAATGGAAATGTTTCATATTTTGATCTGGTGGTGGATGCACAGGTATAAATATAGAGAGATACATTAAGATTGGTTGAATTGTACATGCAATATATGTGTGTATTACCGTATACAAATTATAATCTATTGTTTAAGTGTTGTAAATAGTGACATAGTAACATAGCAGCAACAGACACAGTGAGAAAAGGATTTCCAAGTGTGTAAAACCAAGGTAACTCAGAAGCATTGGTTCTTTCTACATTCATTCATTCAACAACTATTGACTGACAGGCTACTGTATTTTTGCATACGGATACAACTAAGGGGCAGTCACTGCCTTTAAACTGATTTCCTAGCATAGCAAATCGGCAACTATAACAGTGTGGAAAATGCAAAGGGAAGCTTAGACAAAGCAAGACGGAGGCATAGAAGAGGTGGTGCCTGGCCCAGGCAATGGCTCGTTCATACCATATACAATGTACTGTGAGGCGCTCCTGTCTGTCTCTACAGGCTCAACTCTAGCTGCTTCTCATCTTCTATGCAAATATTCCAGGACACCCACTGCCACCACAGCCTTAATGCACAATGCCTTGTAGGACGTGTCTCCTGCTGGGAAGTCTTTTCTCCCCTTTTTGCAGGTACTCTTCTGGCCTGAATTACATGCACCTCTTCCATCGAATCTTGGGAGAGAGTCTGTAGTTATTCAAAGGGATCCCTAACCTGAAAAATTAAGACCACTCTTGCAGCAGATGGGGAGTGGTTAGCAGATTTTAAACAGAGGAGTTAAATCGTGATGCTCTGTGAGGAACAGATTTGAGGGAGACAAGATGGACAGCAAGGAAACTTATTTAAAAAGCTCTTATAATAGTCCAAGGGAGAGAGCATGAGGGCTTGAAATGGAGTCATGGTAGTGAAGACAGAGCAGACTGGGTAAATCCTCAGGAAGCCATAGCCTGGAGACTGGCAAGATTGGGAAGTGAGAGAGAAGCCCAGGTTTCCAGGTACTTGGTGTTTGGTGAGGCCATCTGTGTATCTGGTGAGGGACTGGAGAGTGGAAGAGGAAGACACAGCGTGGAAGACGAAGGGGATGGTTTAAGGGAAAGACAATCAATTATTATCTGGGTATGATATATCTAGGAAAGGTTAATAGAATAAATAAGTATATTTAGTGGGTACTCAATAAGTCTTATCCTTGGATCCCTATAAAACCATCCCTGGTTATATGTGCAGGGCTTCTGCTATGTACAGCCTTTGCTGGTATTAGAGAGAACACAAGATGGACTGAACACGGATCCTAGTCTCCATTTATTTCTTTGTTATTTTCCTTTAGTAATTTTGTTTATGGAGCCTGTCCTATCAGGCAGGCACTAGGCCCTGAGAGACAACCATGACACAGATGAAAGCCCGTGCCTGTGAAGAGCTTACCATTTCAGTGACATTATTTGGGCATTTACAACAGGCTGTTCAGTGCTATAGTAAGGTGGAGTAAAACCACTCAGGTATACACGGAAAAGCCTCTGCCCAACTGCTAGAGATCAAATAAGATTTGGCCAAAATGAGCTATCATAGCTGAAATCTGCAGAATGCGTAGAAGGAATGAGGGAATGAGGGCGTATGAAAGAGTGATGTACTCCTGTGATTTTAACTGTGGCCCCTGGACCAGCAGCAGCATCCCCAGATAACTTGTTTGAAATGCAGATTCTGTGCTCCCATCAAGCTGTGCTGCATCCAAATCTCTGGGGTGGGTCCAGCGCTCTCGGGGATCTCACAGGCCCTCCAGGTGGCTCTCTGCTACACACTAAGTCTGAGAATCACTGCTCTAGGAAAACAAAAACCTGAAGAAAATGGCACACTCTGTGGCAAGAAAAAATGGAAAACAGCTTTCTTTTGTGTAAATGAAGACGTTCAGGGATGGCTGGAGCCTGGAGTGAAGGATGAGCAAGCAGATGAGAGAGGACGCTGAGATGGAATCAGAGATCAGGTCACCAAACGGTTTGGAGCAATTTGAATTTTTTCTTGGGGATAGTGGGGAAAGAGCTATTCACAGGTTTCAAGCCCCAGAAATAAAGGACATTTTAGGCAGATCACTGTTGTTATAGTGGGGACAATGTACACAATACTTAATCTTTCCTCTAACCTTTTCCTATCTTTTCATATTCAATTAAGACATAGGGAGATAAATGAATTGGTCCTCACAACCCTTTCTTTCTATACTTTCGTACTGCTTTGACTTACTGATGGATTCTAACAACTTTCTTAAAACAGTAAGTAGTTTCTAGAATACTGCAGCATTTAATGCACTTAGAGCAGTAAGTAAGGAATTCAAATTCCAGACCAAGAATGCCATAATTCCCTAGAACCACATTTCAAGGGCACAGATAAAATCTTCAGCTTAATTCACTGACAGTGTGGTTTACACATGAGCAAGGGAAAAGGGATTACTGCCCATGGTTCAGTCCCCAAGTCATCACCATATGACCCATCACTAAACGGCCAAGGAACAGCTAAAAGAGAAAATGGAGTTGATGCCATTCACAGTTTTCTCGATGATTTCAAGCATAGACTACAATGGTGAAGGAATTCGAATTCCCAGGCAAACTAGAGTTTGCACTTACTCAGAACATTGCATTTGCCTCTGAAAAGAGTCTTAACTTGTTTTGTACTTAGGCACAAAATACAAAGAACGTGGACATATTTTCTCTTTAATGTCTACTACATATACATTTTTACTAGAAAATGCTACTCTTCAAATATTCAATTGAACAAAGTTATAGAAAGACTAGCGTGTGCAAAATGTTTTCATAAAAGTTGACTTGGATAAGACAATGAAGAGAAATGATTGCGTCCAGCTCTCCAGCAACTTATAGTTTCCTGGAGGAAGGAGGGCATTTGTGAAGATCATCAGCCACATGTAAACATAAGTGTTTATGCCAAATCAAAGTGTTTATGCAGTGCCATAGGAGCAGTGAAGACAGTGATGCATTCTATTTCAGGATATAAGGGACTGCATTTGTGCAGAGAAAGGAAGGTGGGCAAGAAAATTCACAATACAGAATGGTCTAAACAGGTCAGGAAAGAAAAAAATGCATATTTCACTTTTATACTAATGGATTGTTTAGTATGGAGGTAGCCAGTTGTAGATGAGCTAGTTTGGAAACGAAACCCAGAACCATCTGAAGGTCTCTGGAAATCAATCTGCTTTCTGTTTCGGGATTTGCCAATTCTGGACATTTCATACAAATGAGATTATACCACACATGGCCTTTTGTGTCTAACTTTTTTCACTTAGCATATTTTCATGGTTTATACATTTGATAGCATGAATCAATATGTCATTCCTTTTTATATTGAACAATATTCAATTGTATGGGTATACCACATTTTTTTGGTTTCTTTCAGTAGATGGACATTTAGGTTGTTTCTAGGTTTTTTGCTACTATGAAGAATGCTATGAATATTCATTCATGTTCAGGTTTTCGTGTGGACATATGTTTTCAGTTCTCCTGGGACTATACATAGGAGTAGAATCCTAGATCATGTGATAACACTACATTTAAAATTTTGCAGAACTGCCAAACTTTTCCAAAGTGGGTGTAGTAGTCTACAATTCTACTACCAACGTATCAGGGTTTCGATTTCTTCATATCCTTGTCAACACTTGTTATTGTCTGATTGACGTTTTATTTTAGCCAGTTATTGGTATGAAGTTTATCTCACTGTAGGTATGATTTGCATTTTCTTAATTACTAATGATTGGGATCATCTTTTTCTCTCCTTATTGTTCAGTTGTTTATGTTGTTTGGAAACATACTATTCACATCCTTTACCCTTTATTATTGGGTTGTTTGTCTTTTTATTGTTATATTGTAAGAATCACTTTAAATATTTTAGAAAAATTCCCATATCAGACATAATATTTTCAAATATTTGCTCCCATTCTCTGTGTGGTGTTTTCACTGTTCTGATGATGACCTATAAAACATAACAGTTATCAATTTTAATGTAGTTCAAATTATCATTTTTGTCACTGTGATTTTGGTATGATGTCTAAGAAACCATTGACTAATCCAAGGTCAAAAATATTTACTCCTGTGTTTTCTTTTAAGAATTTCATAATTGTAGCAACTGCATTTAGTTCCAAGGTCTATTTTTTTTGTTAATTTGTGTATATGGTATAGAGTATGGGTCCAACTTCATTCTTTTGCATATGGATCTTCAGTTGTTTCAGCAACATTTGTTGAATAGACTCTTCTTTTCCTGTAGAATAGTCTTGGCACTGTTTTCAAAATTGATTGATCATAAATGTAAGTGTTTGTTTCTGGACTCTTAATTATATCCCATTGATTTATATATCCAGCTTTATACCAGTATCACATTGTTTTGATTGTTTTGTAGCTTTGTAGTAATTTTGTAATTGGGATATGTCACTTATAATTTTGTTTTCTTTTTAAAGATAGTTTGTAGTTATCTAGATATCTTGCATTTGTGTGTTAATTCTAAGGTCAGATTGTCAATTTCTGCAAAAAGTCCAGCTATAATTTTAGCAGGGATTGCATTTTGCCTATAGGCCACTTTGGGGGAGCATTTTCATCTTTCCAATATAATGTCTTTCAATCCATGGAAAAGAATGTCTTTCCCTTTGAAGGCTTCTTTAATTTCTCTAAACAATAGTTTATAGTTTTAAATGTACAAATCTTGCACTTGTTCTGTCAATTTATCCCTAAGCACTGTATTCTTTTGGATGCTATTTGTATTTAGAATTGTTTTTGTAAGTTCATTTTTAAGTTGTTCATTGCTGGTTTGTAGAAACACAATGGATTTTTGTTTGTAGATCTTGTATCATGTAAACATTCAGAACTCACTTATTGGTTCTACATTTTAATGGATTTTTTATAATTTTCTATATGCAAGATCATGTTATCTAAGAATAGATAATTTTGCCTCTTATTTTTTAATCTGAATTACTTTTATTTCATTTTACTATGTAAGTGCCCTGGCTAGAACATGCAGTTCGTTATGGAATTGAAGTGCTGAGAGCAGAGATTATTGTCTTGTTCCTCATCTTAGGAATAAAGTTCTATTAGGTTCAGGAAGCATCTTTCTATTTCTCATTTACTGAGTATTTTTTATCATAAAAGGGAGTTATATTTTGTCAAGTCATTTTTCTGAGTCTACTGAGATGATCCTTTGGCTTTTGTATTACTTTACCCATTAATTTGTCTTCTGTAATACTTTGCCTGTTAATATGATACATTGTATTTAGTGATTTTCATGTCTTGGACCAACCTGATACTCCCAGGATTAGTCTAACTTGGTCACAGTGAATAAATCTTTCTATATGTTTCTGCATGGATTTGCTAGCATTTTGTTAAATACTTTGCTTTTTATATTCGTAAGGAACTTTGGTCTGTAGTTTCTATGGAATGTCTTTGGTTTGGGGATAAGGGCATTCTGGCCGCATGGAATGATTGGGAAGTGATCCTTCTTCATGTATTATGACACTAAGTTTTGAAGGTGGCTTCTTACACGTGAAAGGATAACTTCCTTGAACATAACCAGGAGGGCATATTACCTAACTAGATATCAAGAAATAAAAAGAGGAGACAAGTAAAGATACATTTTAGAATATCTTAAGCATATCCAGAATTGAGGACACATTTAGATACAATCACTCATTTACATATTTCCAATGTTTTTACAGGCAGACAGAATGTCAAATCCAGAAAGATTATGTAGATTTCCCAGACACACAAATGAGCCCTACCATATTCAGAAAATGCACAAATCAATTCCTTTTCATATTTTAATCAAATTTAATTAAACTTTAGCCCTCTTAAGACAATGTGCCCAATTTGTTTTCTTGACCTTAAAGTGTGACCATAATCAATCCCATCTTTCCAAGCCATAAACTTTTTTTGACAAGCTCAGTTAGCTTTACTTCTTATCTCTTTCATCTCAGCTCCACTCCCTAAACACTATATCGTCTTCAAACATGAAGTGCTATTTCTGGCTTCAGAGTCTTTGTGTTGGAATAACCCCTTCTCCTTAACCTGGCTACAACTCCCCAAGTTGCATACTGGTTTAATTTCAAGACCTAGTTCTTGAAATAATTTTCTTGGTTTATTTTCTCATTTAGCAGGGAAGGCAGGCTCTACTAACAGGGCAGCAAGAACGTAAACTAGGTATAACTCTTGATGAGTTATATTTCTCACAGTCTGAAAGGAGGAAATGGGAATGTGTTGTCAAAAGTCAGAGACTGCACCTCCCAACCCCACCCTGATAGTTGGTACTCCTTCCTCTGAGCCCTGCTTTGTGTAGTGCAGGGACTATCTCAGCACCTGTCACTTTATAATCCATTTATTTATTTCCTTGAGTGTTTCCTGTGAACTCCATTTGGGCAAGGGCCATATCTTGTTTGACGTTTTAACCCAGTCAGAGTAGTTGGCACATGTTAAATGTTAAATCAATAAACAGTTAGTGATTTAGAATTTTTAAACCTGAAGGCATTTCTGTCAAGACTGTGTAGACAGTAGCTGGATCTGTCTTATTAGTGTCTACCACCCAAGCATCCTGTCTCCTGTAGAATCTTTTTTTTTCTTAAAATGATTAGCTTCGGTAAAACCTTGATTCAATGATATTATTACTTTTTTTCTAGTATCAACATCTTGTCTCTTTTTTTTCCTTTTTCCTTGTTGAGGATTCCTTTCCTTAAGCATTCACTTACTCATTAAGCAGGCAACGTGCAAGACACAGGACTGTAAAGGCACATATGTTACAGTGTACGTCCAGAGGAGCTGCAGAAGAGTCAACTAAATGGGCAAATAAAATGTTCGTATCTTATCCATAAAGTAAAGCTAACAAGCGATTCAAGTCTCACAAATAGGCACATGCATGCATGTATATGTGAAGAAAGTAGAGTTTATCAGAATATTACCTGCCTTCTATCTGCCTCATCTCAATACATAACTAGAACACAAGCATTTTGCAGAAAGAAGTTGTTTCTGTTTCATGCTTCTTGCCTGTTTTTAAAAATAAGTATTATGCGTAAATCTAACAGTTTAGAGCCATAGCTTCAATTCCATTTTTTTTTTTTTTCTATTTACAGTTTGGAGGGACACAGTCCCCCGGTTTGTCTTCTCTCAGTCTCAATTTGCTTACCTACCATGGGTCAGAAGACCATTTAACTGGACTACTGTGGGACTGTGTAGAGGGCAGAAGTTTAAATGGAATATCTGATATGACAGATGTGACTAATCTTTTTAGTAATCACTAATTACTAACTCTATTTATGGACAAGCACCAACATTATTTATTCTGGTTTTATATTCATCAAATGGTCTTTAAAAAGCTTTCCTCATATGTGAATCTCTAAAGACTGCAGTGTTCAAATTTTATAAGGCTCTTGCTGAGGCAGATGGTAAAACATAAAAGTTGTTCTGATTTGAAATTGAATTGAATCCAATACTGGCTACATGTTATTTTTCTAGTAGTTCCAAATTAATTCCTTTTTCATTTGTTTCAGTGTGACTTCCAATTTAGAACTTTTTAAAATGATTAATTTGATTCATTTTTAAGGTCCTTTTTTTTTCTTTGTATTGTGATGTAACGCAACTGAAAACAATAGACCAGGTCCACCACCCAGGTCTTTAAAACTAAAAGGCTGTAAGATCTTACTATGCCATTGTCTCTTTATATTTTATGTTGATTTACTCTTACTTATGGAAAGCTAAATTACATGGACTCAAATCTTTGAAGTGATACCTCACCTCTTTCAAATTTAGACAGAATACACGACATCATTTTCAAAATCATATATGTGATACCTAATGGCTATCTTTAATTTTTAAAGTTCTTATAAGAATTCATCGTTCAAAATATTATGGCTTTTGCACCCACTGAAGACTTTCCTGTCATCTCTTTTATTACTATGAGTCAACTTAATTTTTTACTGAAGCATCTGGAAATGAACTTCCGGTAGACTTATCTATCCAGAGGAAAAAGAGCACTAATACAGACAAGCTGAAAGTCAAGGCAAGAGCTCCTGTTTTTCTTTTTAACCATTCTGCAATTCTACCTACTTGTTTCTCTCAGCTCTCCTCCTCTCTTCTGCCTCAAGGTCACCTCTTCCTTGTTAAGATAGCTCTTGGCCATTTGCTTATCAGAGTCTCTGCCAGATCCAACAATACTGCAGCCAAGAATAAAGCAAATATAAGAAGGAGGATTTACTATAAATGGCAGCATGAATGTGGCTGAACTTAAAATGCTTGTATAACTTCGACATCGCACGCTTCCATCAGCACCTATGCATGCAATTTGAAATGATTTTAGAGTAGCACTGTGCTCTATGCTTCTTCATAAACCAGGGCGGGGCCCTTGTCATTCTGTTTCTCCAGATGAACCAACATGCAGGAGGATTTCAACAATAAGAGAAGAGTACCTTCACCCACAAAGCGCTCCAGGTCCCAAATATTTTGAAGTCCAGTCCAAGAAAAAATTTCTAGTGCAGCATAATCATTAAAAAAGAGCCCAAGAGAGGAAACGGCTGAGGCAGGCAAATGTTAGTAAATTTAATCAATTTCACAGAAAGGCCTCAACGGAGCGTGCACGGTACATTCTGACTATGTGTGTGCTGGTCCGGTCCCTGTGTTAGTCCTTATGTGCGCTCCCTCCTTTAATCCTTGCCACATTCTCATCCTACAAAGTCCATACTACTGTCAGTCCATTTTAGAGATGCACAAACAACGTCTAGGGAGGTGATTGTCAAGGTTGAAGAAAGAGTAAGCCTGGATACCGGTTTCAGGTGGAACAGTCAGTCAGTCCCAGAGCTTCACATGAATTTTATTCTGTTTATTCCTAAACAATTTCTTGTTTCTCCTATATACTTTACGAAATTGTCAGGAAGGTCTGACAATTTCCTTTCGGGCCCAGTGTTTTCCTCCCCAGAGCTCTTTCAGGTGTCCATGATTCATCCTTTCAGATGACTGTTAGTGGTGTTCCTTCTAGCCAATCTGTTTATTCAGGGCCATTCCATGAGGCTTTTACTCAAATAAGTATCTTTTTAAAATGTCTATCTACAGTCTTAACACTGTTCTACAAATCGTAGGGCCATCATGACCTATATTAAAAACAGAAAGGATTTGGATCGGATTCAGTTCAGATAAATAAATAAATCTATCCATCTATATAATTTACTTTAATTTTACTTTTTAAATTGAAGACAAAGAAGCAGAAATGAAATTTCCATGCTGTCAAACACAGCTGAATATTAGCTTCTACTGTGCTCATGTTGCTAAAGCCCTTCTCTGATCTCCCTCTAGTGTCTTTCGTTCAGTACTACATTTACTCATCAGCTTAATGACTTCAAAATTGTTCCTTCATTCATTCACTTGGCTGATATCATTGAGCACCTGTTTGGGACCAGGCACCTCGCTGGTGTATGTGCCGTGAACAGAACAGACTCGGGCCCTGCCCTCATGGGACTCATCATCTAGAGAAAGGCTAAGCGATAAGGAACCATGGTGGTCCCGGGGCCCGAGAGCACTCCCACCATCTTCCCTTTTTCTGAATCCCCCTTTGACTTTGCACCCATTTGTAGCCCTTTCTCCCCAGTGCAAAGCCTGCAGCCCCAGTTGTGTGTGATACAGAATAAGAAGAAGGGGTGGGCAGATCAGGGAGAAAGCACAGGAGAAGGCCATGAGAAGAATGAGGAGGAACCTTCCAGGGACCCCATAGCTTCCTGGGCTGGCCTGCAGAGAGGCTTGAGTTGTGGGCCAGGGAGAGGTGCTGAACCTGCCTATGGAAAATAAGGCAGTGAGGAAGAGAGATTGTGAAGAGTGTTGCTGGGGTCACACATTGGGTCCCTTTCAATGTCCTTCAAGAAATAAAGATTTAAAAAATTTTTTTACATTGAGTTTGGTTACAAGGATATACTTTCAAAAATATCATCGTGGGGTAACTCACACCTGTAATCCCTGCACTTTGGGAGGCTGAAGTGGGTGGATCACCTGAGATCGGGAGTTTGTGACCAGCCTGGCCAACATGGTGAAACCCCATCTCTACAAAAAGCACAAAAAATTAGCCTAGCGTGGTGGTGCATGCCTGTAATTCTAGCTGCTCAGGAGGCTGAGGCAGGAGAATCACTTTAACCCAGGAGGCGGAGGTTGCAGTAAGCTGAGATCATGTCACCACACTCTAGCCTGGGCAACAGAGCAAGACTCCGTCTCAAAAAAAAAAAATCATTTCTGGGTAAGTGGGTTCAGATATTTGTTTCTGCATAGATATATATGTATTTATGTGTGTGTATATGTATGTATGTGTGTATTTATTATGTTTAACAAATAGATAGCATTTATGAAAAATACTATGGAAGTCAGGAATAGGTTAAGATGAAAGAGAAGAACAGGAATGGTGCAATTTAGCTATGGGGGTGCAAGGGAGGGTTCCAGCTAGATGTGATGAGAAAGCTTTAAGACGAGGTGTGCACGATGAATCAGCACTAGTTGGGGAAGGCTCCTGGGCAGAGTGTGCAGCATGGGTCACTCATATATAATGGCAAATTATTAGCAGAGGAACCAAGAAAACACCCACATAGCTACAGGGAAGCAGGGCAAAGGCAGAAGCCATGCCACCAGGAGCTACAAAGGCTGGATAACAGGCCCCTGATGCATGAAGTAAAGGTCACATTTAGATGCAGCCCTAGGTCTATGTGCACAACTAAAATGATCATGTGAAGCTTCCAAAACAGTGACAGAAACTAAACTCAGAGTTTCCAGAAATCTGCAAAATTGAAAGTGTTAATTATCGATCGTTAGAATTACAAAGTGCTGTGGGAAAGAGATCCCGACTAGCTGAGAAAATCAAGGGAAGCTTGATGATGTTTACACTGCTTATTTTTAAAATGGGCAGTTTTTAGACATGCTGAGATTGAGCTGAGGGAGAGCACTGTAAGATCAGAGAACAGAACAAGAGAGAAGAGAGGGGTGAAACCCTAAGAGAACAACCAGTAGTTAAGGTTTAGCAGAAGCCTGGCAGCTGGAAGGACTGTAGAGGGTGACAAGGTCCGTAGCTCCCTGGTGTCATTGGCTGGCTTTGGAGAAAGTGTGAGCACACTGTGTTCAGTCCCAAAAAGTTCCACAAGAGGCAGTGGAGGTGTGGGGGTGCCATTCTTTCTATATCAACGCTACCCCTCTAAGGGTCTGGGAGCAAATACATGTATTAGTTTGTTATTTACTGTATTCGTTTATTTTCCTGCTGCTATGAAGACATACCCAAGACTTGGTAATTTATAAAGGAAAGAGGTTTAATTGACACACAGTTGTGCATGGCTAGGGAGGCCTCAGGAAATGTACAATGATGGCAGAAGGAGAAGGAAACATGTCCTTCTTCATATGGCACAGGAGAAGTGCTAAGAGAAGCAGGAAAAGCCCCTTATAAAACCATGAGATCTCATAACTCACTCACTATCATGAGAAACGCATAGGGGAACCACTCCCATGATGTAGTCACCTCCCACATGGCCCCTCCCCCAACACATAGGGATTACAATCCAGGTTACAATTCAAGATAAGATTTGGGTGAGGACACAAAGCCAGACCATATGATTCCACTCCTGGCTCCGCCCAAATCTCATACTTCTCATGTTTCAAAACACAATTATGCTTTCCCAGCAGTTCCCCAAAGTCTAAACTCTTTCCAGCATTAACCCAAAAGTCCAAGTCCAAAGTCTCATCCAATACAAAGTGAAGGAGAAATAGCCCCTTATAAAACCATCAATCTCATGAAAACTCACCCACTATCACGAGAACAGCATGGGGGAACCACCCCCGTGATCCAATCACTTCCCACGTGGACCCTCACCCAACCTTCCCACGTGGACCCTCACCCAACCTTCCCACGTGGACCCTCATCCAAATTACAATTTGGATTCCAATTCAAGAGGAGATTTGGGTGGGGACACAGAGGCAGACCATATCAGTACCCTACAACATTGCAGGATACTTGGACATTGGAAGGGATTTTTTTTTTTCACATGGAGCAAATCAGATATTGGGTATTCCTGTAAGATAAACAAAGATAGATTACTAAGATGGGCTCCTTAAAAGCAGAGGTAATTACATTTTTGGCACTTATGGCTATACTTAGCTTTCAAATATAGTTCTTTCACAGGAGTCTATATTATGTCTAAGAGTCAATCCTTTAAGAAATGATCATATAAAACTGAACAAGCACATAACTGTGATACAGGACTATGATAAAGGATACAAGGGCTTTGCTTATTATCAGAACCCATTGCCACTACCAGATATGGTTTGTTTCCCATGGAACACTCCACTGATAATTCCTGAAAAAGCAGAAATGCTTACACATGGATAGAATATTTCAAAAGTGGATCAACCTGCTGGGACATTCCAAATTCATTCATTCCTCTAGACAACCACCAATCCATCCATCCATCTATGCATCCATTTATTCAATAATATGGTACCCATTACCATGAACTGTGCAGAGGTATACAAGTGGAAAAACAGACATTGTACTTGCCCTCTAAGGCTGACAACGTAGTGAGGAAAACAGAAACACAGTTGCAATTAAGTTGGTAAATGCTTATTTAAAATCCTTCCATAAAACAAAAATCAGCTAAGGAATAGTGATCAAAATGAATCAAGTGATCAAGTGAAAAATCAAGCATTACACTAACATTTATGATAGAAAAGTTCAGAATCCAGGACCTGAACTTCTATATTAAAGATAACTTTAATAATTCAAAATAATTTAATATTTTATATTTAATAATTTAATAATTCAAGTCAACTTCAATGTTAATATTTGAGCTAGTATTGTCAAGAATTTCTCCACTAGCATCTCAACTTTGGTTTGATCATTCTGCTAGTTCTTTTGTGCCATCACCATTGCAATAAATGGCCACATTCACTCCTATGATTTTTGTCTATACTTCTCTAAATATTACTTCATTTCCTTGGTCTTACTACAGCATTCTTTTTTCAAATATTACAAGTCAGTATTTTACTCCTTGCCTGGCTTTCCCAAAAGGAAGTTTCAGATTTAGTTCCTTGGTGCAGGGGTGTCTTTTTCACCAAAATATCCTAGTATGCCTCATTAGGTTATACACGGTATAGGCACTGATATGGTCTGGCTCTGTATCCCCACCCAAATCTCATCTTAAATTGCAATCCAAATTGTAATTCCCACTGTTGGGGGAGGGACCTCATGGGGGGTGATTAATCATGGGGGTAGTTTCTCCATGCTGTTCTTGTAAGAGTGAGTGAGTTCCAATGAGATACCATCTCACACCAGTTAGAATGGCAATCATCAAAAAGTCAGGAAACAACAGGTGCTGGAGAGGATGTGGAGAAATAGGAACACTTTTACACTGTTGGTGGGATTGTAAATAGTTCAACCATTATGGAAAACAGTATGGCGATTCCTCAAGGATCTAGAACTAGAAGTACCATATGACCCAGCCATCCCACTACTGGGTATATACCCAAAGGATTATAAATCATGCTGCTATAAAGACACATGCACACGTATGTTTATTGCGGCACTATTCACAATAGCAAAGACTTGGAATCAACCCAAATGTCCATCTGTGACAGACTGGATTAAGAAAATGTGGCACATATACACCATGGAATACTATTCAACCATAAAAAAGGATGAGTTTGTGTCCTTTGTAGGGACATGGATGCAGCTGGAAACCATCATTCTTAGCAAACTATCACAAGAACAGAAAACCAAACACCGCATGTTCTCACTCATAGGTGGGAACTGAACAATGAGCTCACTTGGACTCGGGAAGGGGAACATCACACACTGGGGCCTATCATGGGGAGGGGGGAGGGGGGAGGGATTGCATTGGGAGTTATACCTGATGTAAATGACGAGTTGATGGGTGCTGACGAGTTGATGCGTGCAGCACACCAACATGGCACAAGTATACATATGTAACAAACCTGCACGTTACGCACATGTACCCTAGAACTTAAAGTATAATAAAAAATAAAAATAAAAAGTCCTAAATAAGACCATTAAAAAAAAAAAAAGAGTGAGTGAGTTCTTATGAGAGCTGATGGTTTTAGACGGGGCTCTTCCTCCTTTGCTTTGCATTTCTCTTGCCTGCTGCCTTGCGAAGAAGGACGTATTTGCTTCCCCTTCCGCCATGATCGCTCAGAGACAGGAAAAGAGCATAAGCATATGTGTCAGCTGTAACAGGACAGTTTATTGAACTGCCTTTGTTCATTGAACCTGGTACAATCATAGCCACCAAACTGCTAAATATAGCAAAATATAGATAGTGCTATAAGTGACAAAATAAGCCATTCAAATAAACTCAGAGTAAGAGAAAATTAATAAGTTCATCCAAAGAAGTTAATCACATGAATTGAAAGCAAAAAAATTAGCTTAAATTTAAAATGTAAAGACAATGACCTATCCAAACATCAAACATTATCATTAGATAATATAAATATTATTTCAGAGATTTGACATCTAAAATCATAAAAAACCAAAGTTGTATATGAAATCAATGAATAACGTATTTCAGATTAAGTCCATGAATTTTTTCCCACCTTCGGTTAAATTTAGAAATAAACTATAACTAATTTTAGAGCCAATTAACAATTCAGAACACATGCACTATCTCTATTAGGAAAAGTAGTCAATTTAATGCCTCCAAGATGGATCAAAACATTGTAAGATGATGTCAATGTGTCCAGGATTTTCCTAATTAGCAAAACTGACTGATCCCTCTGTCCCTTTATCCCCAACACAATCATGACACACATCAAATCTAATTCTCAGTTAGTTTTTAGGTGAGATATGTGTTTCATGGTATCTCAAAATATTCCCTTGGAATATATTTTTAAAACAAAGAGCAAATCCTTTATAATTCATTTTAGATTTTGAGTCAAAATATTCACTTATTACATACTTTTCAATAGGCTCATTATTTCACTTCCAAACCGCATACTGCTTAATCAGAGCTTAAATGGAAACTGGACATTTTTCCAGGTTCTTTCTTCAGGAATGTTCCCTCAATTTAGGATATGCTTTTCCATATCTATTCCACTACTTCATAGCACGTGTTGTATTTTCTCTAGTTTTGCTTCTAAATTCAGTAGAAATTTTTTAGTCAATGAGAGAAAACTGTAGGAGTAGAGATGGAAAATGGATTCCATTAGTGGGAGTTTAAAAATGAAGATTCTTCTACAAATATTGAACTATTTTCTGGAGTGAAAATATTCCTCAGTATTGACCAGAAAATTGCAGGACCAAACCACCCACTTCCAACATAGCCGTTATTTAATATTTCAAAGTCAAGACAGATTGATTTCTCAAAAGCAAGGCCCAAGCCATAGTTGCAACATAACATGCGAATTTTTCCCCATATTTGGTTATATTTTAATGTTTTCATTTATTAGTGACATATTCTATGACTGTATTGGTTTTCAAAAAATTCCCTTGGAAGAAGAAATTAAATTACTGTCAAAACACTTCAAAACTCCTACCAATATCTTAAGAATCTACACGCTCTTTTAAAATCACAATTATATAGAAAATGACTAGCAAAGAGTGCATCAGAGAGGCAAGAGTTAAGGAAAGGAAAAATAGCCTATAAAGAACCAAAGGTGCAAGAGGTCTACATCTTACAAAAACTGATGAAACGTTGTATGCCTGTGTGGGTGGTGCTTCAGTCCAGTCAGGGGCCTAAAAGAGAATGCCTGAGGCCACATGGCTTAAATCACAAACATGTACTTCTCAGAGTTGTAAGGCTGGAAAGTCTGGGATGAAGGCACTGGCAGGCCTGGTGTCCAGTGATGCAATTCTTCCTTGGCTGTTTTTTCATCGTATCCTCACATAACAATGAGAGAGAGAAAAAACTCTAGTATGTCTTCTTATAAGGGCACTAACCTCATCATGATGGCCCCACCATTATGACTTCCTCATCTCCCAATGGCCCAACCTCCTAATGTGACCACATTGGGGGTTTCAGTTCAACATATGAATTTGGTTGAGTCACAAATTCAGTCGACAGCAGGTTGAAAGAATCGAGAGCACCAATTTCAAAGTCACACTCTCCCAATTTGAGAGGCCTGAGGCGATGTTGTAGGCTCCTGAACGTCTTGGTAAACTGCCTCAAGACAACATAAAGGTCACATAACCAAACACTCAGCGGTGTTCACCCACTGCCTACCTTGCCTGATTCTAAATACAAGGACTAGAAATATGAAGGACTAGGCTCAGGGTGGGATTGGAGGTTGGGACAAAGGTCTGGGATGCAGGTGAACGTGCATAGCCTCTGGGTCCCTAGGATTATCTTGTAACTTCTCTGGACACAGCCTCCTCATATACACTGCATGGAAGAATTTAGAATCATCTTGACACTTGAAAAAAAATTACTATGTTGTCATATTTAAAAGAAATAAACTGTCTAGTCCACAATCTGAGTTTCAGATGATCATATAATTTATAGTTCTTTAAGTAGAGAATAATTAATTTGGTTTTCCCCTTTGTTTCCTCTGCATATAATTTTTATATAAATATATATATGTGATTTCAAATTATGTTCCTTCTCAATTTTTTAAATATCTATTGGCATGGCACCTATTGAAAGTTCAAATAATCACTCTGCTGGTGGTGTACAGTTAAAATAAATAACAGGAAATTCTCTAACAGTTTTCAGGAAGCTAATTTCCCACTTTCTCACAACACAGTCCAAATTCTTCAAATACGAGAGGTTACTTTTAAAAGCTTAAAATTCAGTTGCGGTGCTCCATGGGACACACATCCGCAAAGGGAAACGATGCATTGAATGAAGCACACGTTCACAGTGATCTCTGTCCACCTTGCAAAAATGTGGTCCCTTTGTAAGGCTTTTATCTGGGTCAAAACACCCTACCTGCTGAGTTCAAAGCCACACAAGAAGCCCTCAAGTATAAAGGACCTGGGATTACTTTTTTCTCTCTCTCTTCATATTTCTTTCTGTAAAATTAAAAAAAAAAATCTTCATGAGGAAAAGTGGCATAAAAATAAGCCCATTTTCAATAAGATCTGCTGGAAAATAAAGTTGAAGAAGCTTCTTTACTTTTAAAACACCATAGTGAAATAAATAAATGGTTAGCATTTAAGGCAAGACTCTTTCACTAACAGGTCTGTTACGGGATACATGTACTAAATTTTGCAAAAGCAACCATAAAATGAAAGAAAAGATAGTGTTCTTGTTCATACCATGGTTGCTAAGTTTCAAAGTATTTTCACTTCAAAGTGCTAGAATTTCTAAGAGAAAGTGAAATAGTTCAGTCACGACACTAGCTCTAGGGTATGGTTTCCCCACCATTTACCTTTTGTTTTCTAGTTTTGCTTCTCTCCTAGGGAACTATTTTTATACGTAGTAAATTCTATAGTAGTAAAAATTTCTAAAGATGATTGATGGAACCTAAAGTCTTCTGAATGTATAAGGGTCAACAGTAGCAGTGTTAATAAATACAATGTTAACAAAGGAAAGTTATTGGCTTCTTACAAGGTACCGGACACTATGCTAAGCACCTTTGATGCACTGTGTTATTTCAATGCTCACAGCTCTATGCAGTAGGTAAAATGTTATAATTACCCACATTTCATACAAGAAGGCTGCAGCTTAGAGAGAAGTTCAGCAAATTAAGCAATGCCAATGATCAGTAAATATCAGAGCCAAAGTGCAAACGCAGTTTTGCCTGACATAATCAGAAACTCTTGAATAATCTTTGTTGATCAATTTTCACCTACCCTTACACTCTCTCAGGGCAATGTTGGCAAAAGTTTTGCATCGGAATCAGAGTCCAAGAAAATGTAATCTTAAAAAGTCAAGGATTAGGGTAAATAGGAGTAATTAGAGAAGTACTGCTGACTTTTTTCAGCTGAATAATTGTGTTTGTACAAGTAAGTCCTGGGGGTGTGTCTAAAAATACAATGGATGACTGTGCAAATGGATGGCCAAATTACTGGACATAGAATTGAAGAAAATTTTCCTAAACTCTGCATAAAGTCTGCTATGCTCACAAGTGGCCTTTGTGAATGGATTTTCTGTTGTTTACTTTTCTTTCCATGCCTGTACAAGGGTACAAAGAAAGGACCTCATTTCACGTCCGAACTCTCTCAACCCAAAACTGGGAAAGCATGTGAGTTTTGTGAGACAAACAGAAAATTACAGTAATTGGTGGAGGAGTAATTTAGAGCCAAAAGGAAACATAAAAATTTTTAGCTCCCTAGGAATTCACAGAAACCTCCCAGTGGGCATTTGATTTTTTGTATGCATTTGGGATAGCTCTACTTCTTCACTGATTCCAAATTCCAAACATATGGATGGAGTGCTATGATCCAGACACTCTTCTATGTAGTACATATCTTCTTAGCTATAAGCAGACTGTGACCTATGACTGGTACTTGAATTACAAAGTAACAGCCGAGAGTGAACACAACCCTTGTTTTTCCAAGGTATTTACGAAAAAGAATACCTACAGAAGCAGAAATAAACCACAGGTAATTTTGTTCAGCCTTCCAGTTGTTCATACACATGGATTTCTTGCACTCAACCTCAATCAAAGCAGTTTTACGTTCCAATGAATAAAAATGGTGCAAGAGGAGATCATACCTATCTTTGCAAATCACATAAGAATTCAACACATACTTATTCATTGCTGCCTATTTCATCACTGAAACCATGTTTTTCTATGAAGTAGCAAGTCCAGTAACAGAAAGTGGACAATTTCAACTCATAATTGTCAGTAGCAGCAAAAAAACAAACAAAACAAAAAGTCTCAACCTATCACTTGAATAACAACCTTTAAAAATATTGTCCTACCATGGAAAGACAATTCACTTTTGGTTTGCTACATGAATTTGAGAATTTGAGGTTTCATTCTTAAAAATATGGAAATAAACATGCACACATATGTTTATTGCGGCACTATTCACAATAGCAAAGACTTGGAATCAACCCAAATGTCCATCAGTGACAGACTGGATTAAGAAAATGTGGCACATATACACCACGGAATACTATGCAGCCATTAAAAAAGGATGAGTTTGTGTTCTTTGTAGGGACACGGATGCAGCTGAAAACCATCATTCTCAGCAAACTATCGCAAGAACAGAAAACCAAACACTGCATGTTCTCACTCATAGGTGGGAACTGAACAATGAGATCACTTGGACTCAGGAAGGGGAACATCACACACCGGGGCCCGTTATGGGAAGGGGGGAGGGGGGAGGGATTGCATTGGGAGTTATACCTGATGTAAATGATGAGTTGATGGGTGCTGACGAGTTGATGGGTGCAGCACACCAACATGGCACAAGTATACATATGTTAACAAACCTGCACGCTGTGCACATGTACCCTAGAACTTAAAGTATAATAAAAAATAAATAAAAGAAAATCTTCCAGATCACTTAATACAAATAAGAATTTTACTATTTCTGTATTAGAGGTGAGAAGTTTAGTGTTGTCTCTCTGTCTGTCTGTCTGTCCGTCTCTCTCTCTCTATCACTCCAGTGTTTTTTTGTGGAAAGCCATACGCAAATTACTACCACTAGAGTGTCAGCAACTTGAAGTCAGGAATCAGATTTGCTGTGTGATTCATTCTGTGCCCTGTTGCACAATCTCTGGCTCATGGCAAGTGCTGAATAAATATTTATAGAATAAACAAATGAAAGTAATGCTGATGCTGATCTCTGCCCCCTTTCCCATATGTCTCACTAAAGCAGCTATCTCCAAGGTGCTGGTGATTCACCTTTTCAGTACTAATGGTATTTTCAGCAGTGGAGCAGTCATGGACAGGGAATGGTGGACTATTCAACAGGATAATTATTCTAAGGCAACTTCTCACTTGCAATAAGGGCTGGTAAAGAAGGAAAAGTTATCTTTTCTATTATGTATCCCTGTTTATAAACACAAACATAGAGTTACAAGATTATAAATAATATGAATTGGTTTTCCATCTTGAAACCATCCCACAGATATAGTAGACCTTACAATGGTTATGAAACACAACCTAATGTTCTTCACCTTGACCATGACTGCATGAAACCGCCAGTAATCACACATCAGCAACTTTGTATGTTTCAAACTGATCAAAAGCAAGCCATGGCTGATCAAGATTGGAAAGTAGAGGAGAATGGCAAGGCAAGAGAGGGCAGAAGAACTACCAATTGCATTTTATAAAATGAGTTGAGAAATACTGTCTATAGCTGATAGAACAATAAATACAGGCTTAAGGGTTTTGAAGTTACCAAGGTGACTGACAGTAGAAAAACTAAAAGTTACATGTATATATTAAACACAATGGGGTGATAGGAGATGGAGAGTGGTGTAGGATGAGCTGAATCCCTATCCATAATAGCAGGATATCAATAAGACAATATCTAAAAAAAAAAAAAAAAAAAAAACTTGCCGACTTGCCATATTATTTAGGAATCTGCAGGTAAATCTCTCCAAATCTAAAGACATAAATAGTTAAATGTTTTCCTCTAGGGTGCAAAACTAGGTAAGAATAGTTATGGGGCAAAGAGATTGTAGGTTTTCCTCATGAACCTTCAGTATCATTTGGTTTATTTTAACCATGTGTAGTTATCACTTTGCTATAAATATATATCTTAAGAGAGTAACAAAAGTGTCTAACACATGAGTTTGTTGTAAGCATGTAGTGAAATAATGCATATAAAGAACTAATATCTGAATAAAGGAAGCATTCATACCTGATGGCTATTATTTTTTAACTTACAAAATTTGTATTGATGCATAATAGATGTATGTAGTTTTAGGGTACATGTGATAATTTAATACATTCATTTAATTTTTACAAACCAAATCACTGTACTTGGGATCCATCAATTTAAGTATTTGTCTTTTCTCTATGCTAGAAATATTTGAATTATTCTCTTCTTTTTTGAAACATACAGATTATTGTAACCCTAGTCACCCTGCTGATCGAACACTAGGTTTTATTTCTTCTATCAAATGGTAGCGATTGCTTTGTAAAAAAATATTGTCAAGGCTGAAAAATTCAGACAAACCAGATACACTGTTTCTACCAAAAGCACGTTATGCTTTGTGAAAATATGATATATGCAAAACACATCACATACTGTAAAACAAAGGTGTCAGTTTTAATTGTATGACACATACCACACACGCATTTAAAATGTATGTGTATGTGCTCTTGAATAAGAAAAAAAATACTATTTTCTATTATGAGCTTCAATCTTAAATTGTACACAAGATTTTGCTAAAACATTTCTACCTGAGAAAATCACTTTTTTGTCTGTTTTTCAAAACTTTTCAATATTTCCTCTTCACTCACGAAGACTTTCAGAATTGGGACTTTTTTAAGCTTTAATTAGAGTTAAAATTTTAAAGAGAATGATTGAATTAGACTGAGCTGAATCTAGCTATCAGAAAGCAAAAACAAAAACCAAAGCAAAGAAAAAGGTTTTGACACTGACATATGCACATTTTAAGGTTAAAACAAGGGAACTTAAATTCACTTGCGGAAAATGCAGAGTTAATTCTGCATGGATTTCTCCTGTTCTTCTAAAAGGAAGAGTGAACCAGAACTGACCCACTTACCACAATGTGGATGAGAGGCTCCAACCAGAAGGAAAATACAACCTTTGGAAATCTCTCCTCTGCTTTCACTGAAAGTCTCTGAGCGCAGTTCTGGTCCACGCTCAGAGTCTGACACATCCCTCCCCCGTCACCACCTCTCAACACACACAGCTGATGAGGCCGATTCCTGTAGATCGACTTTAAAAGCAAAAAAGTCATTCCAGAAAACACATCAGCTCAGGTTGACTCAAAGGCAGCCCCAAATTCAGCCCACAGCGGTTGGCTGCTGTCCTTTTATGACTGGAGAGCTGGAGTGCTGCTCTTTAATTAACAGGGAAGCCTTAGCCTGCTCAAGGTATTAAAAAAAAAAAAAAAAAAAGACTTAATTTCTGAATTTGCATTGAACTCTGACATGTGCACTCCTTTTTATCTGTAAAACCACTCAAAGTCGCCACCACAATGAACGTTAAAATCCATACAATAAAAAAAGTTAAAGGTTTACACAGAAGGACTGGCGTTCAAGTGCAGCAGACAGAAGAGGAGGGTGAAGATCAGCAGTGTTATTTATTGGAGGGATCAGAGGCTGCGTAGGGCCAAGTCCTTGCTTTCTGTCAAAACACTCCCAGCAGGTGGAGAAGGGGCTGAGTGTCTACTGATTAGAGAGCCAAGAAGGGACTTGAGCAACTGCAGCGGAGCGGCTGCCTGGGGTATTAGAGACCGGATTAGCCTTCCACTAAAAGAACGGAACTACCTTCACTGAGCTGGTTAATCACTTAGGGATGTAACCTTATATAATATGCAAAACTGTTTTTGAAGGAACTTTTTTTTTTTTTTTTTTTAACTCAAGAGCAAGCTATAAGTCTGGCTCTTTATAAAACATATCAGAGTCAGACTCTTCCAGCCATGTGGGTTGGAGAGATTTGACCTGATTCCAGTAATCCATTCAATTTTGTGGAATGAATTAAATAAGCCTACTACTACTAAGAAAACCAGAGCAAAACTAATAAAGCCAATAAAAACTGTGAATTTCCAATCTGGATATTCCAGGCTTCTGTGACTGGTCCCTGAAAGAAATCCATATGTATCTATAAAACAATTAGAGCTAATTTAAGAAGACAGACGCCATGTACAGGAAGAAAAAACTTCCCCACAGAAGTCAAGATTTTGGCATTTTTGCTTTAGAGTTCAGACAGTCAAAATACCCATGCAATATGTAGACTGAATATATTTAAGAATTTACAGTCAGGAAAGGAATAAATTTGCTTTTGATATGTATGAGCCAGAATTCACTGTGTCTTAACCCTTCAGCAAAAGTTATCCAAAACTGATGATAAAGAGGCAAAAAATTATTCCTCTCCTCAGCTTCAGTGAATCATATCAGAGAAACTTCTACTTAGAAGAGTGCTGCTGACGACTGGTTCACACTCATTTCCAATGCAGAGATCCAACAAACGTATGCCTGGATATTTCTAAGAATGTCACATATCAAGCAGGAAATGGTACAAGACCTGTCATTTGCTCAACAACACTGGGCTGGTGGGGGCTAAAAGAACAGACCCAGCTCCAGGGATTGCCACAAAGCATGCAAAGAAGTTTCCCTGCACAGTGCTTTCAGGATGTCTGAAATTATCCAGCACCAAAGTGCCCCATCAGGGGAACTGAGGAATTCCAGTGTAGGTCAATTGAGGCCAATCCTCCAGTATACGATTTCCAAAATATTTGTTAAAAGATGGCAACATAATCATCACCTGGCTAGGGAGGAGAGCAGCTGGCAAGAGCTAGAATAACCAGCTGGAATTCAAGAGAGACTTATTAGGCAAAGGATGAGGGAAGCAGGCATTGTGAAGGCGGGAAAGAGTGCCAGTGCTCTTCACCAGGACCTACATACAGGGACGCCTGAGGTTAAACAAGTTAGCCATGGCTGCAATGAGGGAGGCTGCAGGCAGTGAGGCATTGTGGGGCATCTCAGCAAGAAGGACCTACAGGATGTGGAGTTGTATTAGGGAATTTTAAAGGGTGTTCACGGAAGCAGGATCTTCTCTGAGTTGGACGCTGTTGGGACATGGATGAATTCTAAGATTGTGCCTCACGGTAAATCTTATCTCTAAGGAGTGAGAACAAGAACCAGGCTAAGGCTGTAATTGGTCAAGCAGCAGCATCACTCAGATTAGTGAGCAAGGGTGTCTTGGGCAGCCGGTGTTTGGGTGGCTTGAATAATGATCATGTTTTGTCTGTGTTCATGTTACAGAGGGGTCTTGTTCCATCATGAGCGCAGAGACACCTGGTCTGAGGGTTGAGGTTTGGAAAAACTGTTTATGTTCAGCGGAACACCGCGGGCCAGCTGTGTCTGCCAGGTGCACCCTCCTGGGTGTCAGGGGCTGTTCTGTGCTTCTCAGAGGAGGACAGCAGGTGAGGCATTATTACCGGGACAGAGGGCGCGACGTGCTAACAGGGCTTGGGAGCGACATAGGAGCCCGGCAGACTCTAAGTGTGACTTCATCACGGGTATCTGAGTTGGAGTGTTGACCTCGGCCTTGGAGAAAGGTGTGTTTAGTGGATTCATAGGTGAGGCTCTGAAACGGGCAGAGCCTGGGGCTAAACGTATCCACACCCTCAGTAGCTGGTCACATCTGTTCATGTCTAGTTTTACAGGTAACAGCTTCCGAATGTCATGGGTTAAGATACACCACTACGTAAACCACAGTCTTTATTTGTCACTTTCAAAATACACAGGCAAACGATTTGTCTGTGGGGCTTCATACTCTGAAGCCCAGACTGCACCGTCCTGCAGTGGATGGTGTCTCAGGTGCGTCCAGCTGAAGCAAACACTGCAGTCTTGAGAGCAGCTCCTGCCCCTGCCGGCAGCTCCCTCGGGAACTGATGCCCAGAATCCTTTACCAGAAACCTCTGTTCTGTTGGATTAACCCAACTCCAGCATGCCTTCTGCACCTTTTACACAGCTTAACTCACAGGAGCATTGAAGCTTACGTTTCCATCTTAAATTCCTCTTAGAAGAGCCATTTGAGTATTTTAGTTTATTTTAATGCCACTATGTGTTCATATAAAATTACTGCTAACAAATTTTCCATTTCTGAAGTATGATATTCACCCCCGCTTTACTACTCTTCATTTACTCTTCCCTTTCAAGAGAGAAAACAGGTCCCTCATAGATGACATTGAAATGACAGTGCAAGTGTTCATTTCCTGGGGACCCAAGGCCAACCAGGTGCTTCCACCTGCACTCACAGGGATGAACACTAGAGAGGCGTTCACCAAACTGTGTGGTGGCAGAGGGAATTTTATTTGGAAGGAACCATGATTGCGATTTTCTCTGGAGAATAGTGCAATGTCCTACAAATTTTAACAATTACATCAAAAATTTATTTCAGGAATTGCATATAATTTTTTTTTAATTAGAAAGCAATAATTGCCATCATATACTATTGAGAATGGCCCTGTGCTGGTATCAAAACTT